>NW_017671493.1:163943-271224 GCF_001879085.1 Nicotiana attenuata
AAACTCATCTCTCTCAATGCCTCTCATCTTTAGAGGCCAAGAGAAAACCCTAGCCCGCTGCCTCCGTCTCCACCGCCTCAAGGTGGCGGCGCCACTACCAACCTCCACCAAAATAACACCATGGAATCCTCCTCACCCCCTCTTCCTAGATCTGTGTTTCTTTTTCTTCGAATCGTTCTAGAGTTCTTCGAATTTCAGATCACACAGTTGAACCCTAAATCCCAAATATATCCTAAAGCGAGACTTTATTAAAGTTTCAAGCCAAGTTTGATTTTACTCGTGTGTTCTTGATAAGAACACACGATTAACATCGAATTTGGCTGGAAATTTGGAATATTCGAAGTCTTTTCCCAAGCCCTGTTACTGTCCAAGGTTATCTCTGGTATTTTTCCTTTCCTTTGCTTTTTGTTTTGTTTTCTTTGTTTGTGTCCATTTTCAGTGTTTCTTCTCTTGATTTCTTTTTATTTTTATTTTTTTATGCATGCATAGTTCCGAATCTTTTGCTTAATTAGTGTATTCAGGCCATTGATCAATTTAGTTTAGATTTATCAGTTGGTTAGTTCAAGTTAGTAAGTCAATTAGTATAGATTTTTAATTATTTAGATCATTTCAGCATGTGTTTACACTTTATTAGTTGTGTCGTTTGGGTTTTGGGCGGCTATGACCCATTTTCAAGAGCAGCCCATTCGATTTGGGGCTCAAGTCATTGGGTCATTTGACCCGTGACCCATTTGGGTTTCTGAAAGGTATTTCTCATAGATTGGAAGGGTAGTTCAGGAAATTGGGGTAAGGGAATCTTTTTTAACTGAACTGGAAGCTTCTAGGAAGTTTGGGTGGGGGTTTAAGTTGAATTTCAGATTTTTAACTAAGGGTAGTTAAGCTAAAATAAAAATTGAAAAGGGGCCTAATTGAAAAGCTGAATTATCTAGGCTGCCCTACTTCCCTTGCCTATAAAGGCATCTTATTCTTGCCTTGCAAGGCAGACGGAAGAGACCCAAGAGAGAGATGGGGACAAGAGCTAAAAAATCCAGAATAGAAAACGGCTGCGTTTCTGTAGAAAACACTGTTCCATTGAGTTTTAATTTGGTAATCTGAAATCCTCCTCTCCCTGAATCAATTTCCTAGTTGTTTGGACTTGGAAATGGCTTGAGATTCAGTCATTTAGTTTGGGTTTTGAGGTCTGTTGGTTTAACTGTGGGTTTGAAGTTGGATTTTGGCTTGTTGGACTGCATTTTCGTGGTTTTGAGCTGTCTGGTTCACTGTTTCATCGGATTTGAGGTTGATTTTTGCTACTTTGCTACTGCTGCTGGACATCTGATTATTTTTTCTTTGTTTCCTTCACATTTTCAGGTATGTAAGGACTCTTGAATCATGAATAAATGTAGAGATGAAGTTTATGAAATCAAGTTGAAGTAGCTACTTGTTTACTTGAGCAAATGTTGTTGGTTTTCCTATAGTTTTTCCTCACATGCTCCTTGTTTGCTATCACGAGTAGTTAGTTATATGGCTAATGTTATACTTCATTTTAAGACTTGGAGTTTGAACCTATTTGAATGTAATGATTTGAGGACTGTTTGGACTTTTAAATGTATTGATGTAATTAAGAAATAAGGATGTTAGTTTTTTTAGGTGAAGTTATCTGGTTTGGTCATGTTGCAGATCTGTTAATTCGAAGCTTGGGTTCAACACAGTCCATTCATGTTCGGTTTTGTCTTCATTTTAGTTGCCAAAATTCATCTTCTGATGGTTTTGAGTACTCATTAGCTTAAATTTATTGTAGCTTTTATTCTAAATTCAATTAATGGTCCAAAATTCAATGATGGGTATTGTGGTTCTCTGGCTGTTGAGTGCCAATTTTTAGAAGTTGTTGATGTCTCTTTTAGCCTAGTTATGAAGATTAATTTGAAGATTTAAAGGTTTAAAATTGCTTGCTAGTTAGTTGTCAAGTTGAAACCTTGTTTTATGTTTAAAAGGTTCAGTAGCATGCTGCATTTAATAATTGGATCCTTCAGGCTTAAACCAGTGCCATTCGGGTGCCTCAGGGATTCGACCTTGAGACTTCATTCCTCAGTTGCAGGGCTTCGACTTGGGCTCAATTATGAGGCCCAGTTCTGAAAAATCTTTTAAACAAGATCTGGACCGTTTTCCTCTTGTTGGGCCATTAGCCCTCTTTTATTAGCTCAAGCCTCTTCACGTAATGAATTAGTTCTCCTTATATAAGCCTTCCTAATTATTAATTGGTTTATTTTTGTCAAGCATTGAATAATACAATAAGCATGTCTCTTTTTGGTTTGCACGATAGGGATTCGATTCTGAGTCTTCTGCTTGCAGCTTGTTCCTGCCCATACTTTGGCCCCTGTTGGGCTTGAGTATCGAACTATTTTGAGTTGAAGGGGTGCCCATCGCGTTTGGGTAGCCTTTCGAGTTGAAGATCTGAGTTCGAGCTTCGATCTAGGAATAGTTGCAACTTTGTTAGGTCATATTCAAATAATTGAGGTGTGCCATATTAGATAAAACAAATAGTCATGGCCCTCCGAATTTTAGTTTGAATATCCTTTAAAAATGGACTTGAGGTGTGCCGCGCCAAATAAAATCTCAAATGCGTGGCCCTCACTTAATCATTTCTTTTAAAATCCTTAGAATTTGAGGCGTGCCATTTAGAAATTTTCCATGGCCCTCGCAAAGTTAACAACGCGTAGTTTCTTTAGGCGCGTCATTTAATAATATTACCTTCCTAAAATCGGGTTCGCATTTATGTGACCCAAATCCAAATCTCAACGATGTTAAAATATGTCAAAGACCGCAGGTGCATTTATGTGACGTGGTTCAAGACGTGTTTTAATAACGTTGCAATATTCCTAAGGATGAATAAAACGGTTAGAGTTAAAATTGCACAAAGGTTTTAAAGTGTTTTAAATCTGATAATTATGTCAGTTATAACAGTTGAGCGACCGTGTTAGAACCACGGAATTCGGGAGTGCCTAACACCTTCTCCCGGGTTAACAGAATTCCTTACCCGGATTTCTGGTTCGCGGACTGTAATACAGAGTCAACCTTTTCCTCGACTCGGGATTTGAACCGGTGACTTGGGACGCCATAAATCTCCCAAGTGGTGACTCTGAATCTCTTAATAAAATAATCCCGTTTCGATTGTCCTTTAATTGGAAAAACTCCCTTTTATTACATCCCTTCCGGGGGTGTAGGAAAAAAGGAGGTGTGACAACCATGGCTAGTCGGGTGTGAATTTTTGCTTTCTTCATTGGAAACACAATCAACCCCAGAAAACATAACATGAATACAAAGACCCTTCGATGGATATGTCCCAATGAGATAATGGCAAACTCATCAGGATAGGTACGGTAGGATTTGCTGTGACCGTACCTCTCGTACAAATAGTCATAGGGGATACATGATTCTTTGAGGCATGTCAGTTCTGGATTCTTTTTCAAACCCATCATTTTGAGGAAACCCTTGCCCTTGCGGTTCTCAGGCATCAATAAACCTGGAGTCTCCCATACCAAACCGGCTAATCCTCCCATTTCTTCTAGCAAGAGTGTCATCTCAATTTCCCCGAAGCGGAAGACGGACCTTTCACAATCCCAGAATAGAGTAGCAGCGTCTATAATCTTGTTGTTGGGTTGGATTTCCAAGAGGGTGGGTAGATTCCCTAGATATTTTCGGACAAGAGTCTGGTCACTGGAATGAAGATCTTTCCACCAGCTTAGCAATCTCGGGTGGATGTTGGTAACCATGCCGAATCTGGGAATTTTGTGCCTCATTATCTGCAAGAAAGAAGGGTTAGGCCCTACCCCCACCGGACTCGACTAATTAACATCAATTGTTAGCATTAAGCATTTAATTCTCCAAATAAATGCACAGAACGTGATACGGTCCGTTTGGGTTTTAGGGAAACCCAGTGGACTTTGGACAAGGCTATCTTAAAGAGTCATTATGCGGACAACATAACTGACTCGGCTAGGTTTTGACCATGATTCATGCATAGTTAAATAGAGTAAGGTTTCTATGGGGTTTTAGACTGGTACCCTTGAGCGGACAACTCAAGGTGGAAAGGCACGGAACTGTCGACTACACCGTTGATCGACTGGTTTTACCGCAAATATGCCTTTTTCGGATTTAGGGAGTGATAATATCGGAAGAGCGCAACCACTTATTATAAGCGTTGCTATGGGATTTGTTTGGCACGAGTGGAATATGATGTTGAGCATGATTATGCAATAGTTAAAGACATGTTGTCATGTATTTACACGTTTAAGAAAGCAGTGAATACAACAATTCACAATTTAAAGCGGAAATGAAGGAAAGCAGTAAAGGAAAGAAACAAAAAGAGACAAGTCAGTTTTGTAGTTGAAAAGGAAATTGAACGCTTAAAAGAAATAAACAAATAATTGCGCATAAAGAAGCATAAATTCACAATAATAGTCTGAAATGGTAAAAGCCTGGAAAAAAATCCCCAGCAGAGTCGCCATGATGTCGCGCCCCTATTTTCTCGCGAAATCGGGTTTTTGACATTTGGTAGGAACAACTCGTTCCTTTTGGGAAAGGGGTTTTGCAATTTTGAAGAGTCGCCACCTAATGATTAGGGTGCATTAGGACACCAGAAGAGTTCGATTTGAATAACCACAGATAGGGTAAGGGCTTGAAATTATTCTAAGGGGAAGGTGTTGGGCACCCCTCAGAATCCACTAGTGTGGTTCCCGGCCAGACAATTATTATGAATTTGGGTACAATTAGCATATAAACAAATAAGGCTCAAATAGGAGGGGATTTCATCACATAAAGGTTTGAAAGTAAACAAGGTTTGAAAGAGTAATTAGAAAAGCTGATTTTTAAAATAAAGAGTTAAAATGCTGAAAAGAAAGAAATAAAGAATAAAGGGAGAGGGGTCCTAGGTTTATTAATAATATGGATCACCCCACACAATTCCCGGTAATCACTCCTCAATGAGGGGCTACACGTGACATTATCGCGGGGTCATCATATCCATATTTACCCTTCCCATCCCGTTAAGGTATTAAAGCGCGGAATGGTCTCGATCACTTACTGCATGCTATTACCCGCCCCAATCCTATCAGTCCCGGAGGCACTTAGGACTACTAACCCTAAAAGGGGAGGGATATTGGGCTTATTTGAGGTTTCTAAAGGTAAAAAAAATCTAAGGCGACATACAAAACACATATTGCACATATTAGGGGGAAAGCATATAAACAAACAGGGGCTCAATTATACCTCTTCGAACAGAAAAAGCACATAATTAGCATGACTTTCACATACTGTTTAGGTCTGATTGAATACTAAATGTGAGAGAGAATTTAAGAATTGAGGCAGACTGGTTCATTACATAATTCAGATAAGAAGCCCGAATCAGGCCCGCCTACTGGTTGTAATTGTTAAAACAGATTCAGTTTATAGTTTTACCCTATGGCTTGCTAAGTGTTAAGATGGGGTCCTATAGACATGATATCTACTGAATTTAAAAGGTAATAAGACATTTAAACTCGAACGAATTGTTTGAAAACACTATAGGAATGCTTGCTAAACCTTGGTTAAGCGAGGGATTCAGATTATTAAAGAGAGGCTGAATTTAAACGAATTGATTACAAGTTCTGCAACTGACAGTATCCATTATTACTGATTTTGTATCTAACACTGAGTGAGGCGAATCAGATTCATTTAGAAACTCCTATAGGCATGTTTTCTACATATTTGTTGATTTTAGACACTTATAGACGTGGTTTCTAGATGCAGGACTTGTTTTAAAACTTATAAACATGGTATCTAAATGCAGAAATTGAACCTTATAGACATGGTATCTAAATGCAGAAGTTGAACCTTATAGACATGGTATCTAAATGCAGTTTGAGTGGCGTTGGAACAATCCTATAGGCATGATTTCTAGGGTATCTAAATGCAGTTTGGAACACCTATAGGCATGATTTCTAGGCGGAGTTTGAATAGAATTGTAACAATCCTATATGTATGATTTCTATGTGTGCAAAATTAGAATAGACCTATAGGCATGATTTCTATATGTATTTGAATATGCAGAATTGTAATAGACCTATAGGCATGATTTCTATATGTATTTGAATATACAGAATTGTGATAGACCTATAGGCATAATTTTCTACCCTTTGCATGCATAGTTACCCATCCCCTTTTTTCACTAGCCATCCCCAAGCGTTTATTACAACTTATTACAAACCAGAATGAATAAAATTACATCAAGAAAGTAAAAAAAGTACAACCAAAGGAGAGCCTGATTCAGACCTCCTGTCTGAATTATGAGATAGACCAACTCAAAGACCATTGATCCAAAGCCTTTCACCTGTTTGAGTGTGTCAGAGTTCCCTAAGAGCCTCAATGGGACTCCGGGCAGTGCTCACACCCAAATTGTATCACCAGAGTAGGGGACAAGTGCAGTGTGGAAGTGCCAGCCCTCAAGTGTCCAAGTTCAGAGGGAACTCAAAGGGTCCCAAGGCAAGGCTCACAAGAGGGGGGCAGAACTTAAGTCTAAGAGAGAGTGCAAGTGAAGAAAATAGAGTTTTAAAGAACTAAGAAAGTACAGAAGAGGGAGAAGGGGCTAGGAAACAGTCATAAACAGGTCATACAAAGGGTTCAGGGATCGGGGAAATTGCCAAAGAGCCTATGTACTTAGGCATTAGCTAATCCTGGGCATACACAGAAATAGAGAGTGCTGTTATACTTACAGAATCAACAAGAATACACAACACATGATGGTGACATAGAGGTTATGATTCCAGGGGAATCAAGTTTGAGCCATAGACAATAATATTTAATACTGTCATGCCTCAAACAAACCATTAATATCAAACACATTGGGGTATGGGGGTTTGGGATTCATAAGAGGAGAAGATTATAGCATGCTAAAGTAAACGCTGAACTGAGCACAAACAGTAGGCAGACATGCAAGTAAAGGTATTAAATAAACACATTGTTTGTGATTGCTGAAAATCTTAATCAGTACATACCGGTTTTAAGGAGGCAAAATACAGTAAAAGCAGTAGCAGGACTTTGAAAAACAGGCCACAGTATAAGTAACAAGAGAGAATGTTTTTTTTAAGGTGAGTGTGAGTTCAGACAACTAAGAGTGTTCGTGTGTGTTGTGTTAATGAGAGTGCAGGGCATTTATAGCTTGAAAACAAGTGCAGAAATAAGGCAAGAATCATAGTTTAGTAGTAATTATGGAACTATGTACCAATTAAAATCAATCAGTATATGGACTTCCTTTAATCAAGGAGTTTAAACCAAACGGTAACGGACAGAAACTATTTTGGGAAGGAGATCGAGTAAACATCTTGTGCAAAGTAGATAACTGGGGGTAAATACATAGGAGTTTAATTAAGGGAAGAATTAATGAAGAATCTTTGAAATACACGGTTAACCAAATAAGGTAAGAAACACAATAACACATAGTAAATCAAGGAGTCAGGGATTCGAAGTTACAAATAAACCAAGTCAGAAATAGGAGAATCAAAAGGCTAAGGAAAGTTTTCAAATCGACCTTAGAAACAGGGAAATTAGTAAAACAAGGAAAGAATCAATCAAGATTACACAAGGAGGTCTGAAATCAGTCCACAATTAAGGGTTATTTTGAGAGGGAAATTTAGCATATATAAGGAGTGCACAAACATTAGGCATGTGAGGTTAAACCATGGCAAAGAGAAGCAGCAATAATAATTACAAAGTTTGTAGATAGTGAAACATGGTAGTCACATAGGTCAACTTAGTAATAGGGAGAATAGGGTATCAGAAGCATGCAAAAGAGTCAAGTAAAAGACCTTTCTGGAAAGTATAGTTTAGTTCAAAGATTGCAAGAAACCAAATCACATAGAGAGATAGAAGTTGAAACCAGGACTTTGAATCCAGTCGAGCAACTTCAAATAGACGAAGCAGTTTTCAGAAGCTCGAATAGGTCCAAAGGAATTAAGGCTTCGAAATCAAACAAATTCAGAGATGAGGAACAAGCAAATCGCATAACAAACAGTCTCAAAACTCAAATGAACCCCAAATTTTGGGGTTTTCACCATCAATCGAGTATAGAGATGAAAGACAAGAGAATCAGGCAAAAATATCAACAAAGAGAATAAAATCAGAAACCTTAAGAAGAACTAAGACTTTTAACATAAAGAAACACAGCTGAAGAACAACATAAAAAATACAGTAGAAGAATCAACATAACAAACACAGTAGAAGAACAACATTAGAAACACAGTAGAAGAATAACATGAGAAGCACAGTAGAACATGTTAAAAATCAGAAAAGCTTTGAAATGGCTTAACAGAACCCTAAATCGAAAAAGGTAAAGATTTTGAAGGTAAATTTTTGGAAGAAACTTTGGGAAAATGTTTAGAAGCTTAGCGAAAACACAGATATACAACGGATCTAAAAGAATCAGAAGAACCTCGAAGGCTAGGGTTTCAGAAGAACCCAGATGGTGAGAAAGGCTTGGAAAGTCATTGGTCTAAGCAGGAGAAGTCAAGATCAGGCTTGAACAGCCATGGCTGGCCGGAGCAAGGTCAAAGACAGCCATGTAACTCGAATGAAACAAAGTCTGGGCCATGCTCTTCAAGGTCTAACCTCGAAACCATAGTAACCAGGCATGTAGGAGTCGTAAGAGGCAGCTACAGGCCTTTAATGACTTTGGAAGCCATGGATTCAGGTGATTTTAGGGTGGAAGTGGAGGGAGGCAGCTAGGATTTCTGAGGGAGCTTGAGAGAATTGGGAGAAGGGGGAATTCAAGGGCGGCTGCAAGCACAAAATGACTAGGGTTTGGGGGTAATGGGAAATTAAAAAAAGGAAAGGTTAAATGGTGGCCGTTGATCATTGTGATCAACGACCTGGATTGAATAGGGATCCGGGTGGGTTATTTTTAAAGGGTCGTGGCTCGGGTAGTTTAAGATTTGGATTTTAGGATTGGGTTCAATTGGGTGCCAAATCAGGCCATTGAAATGAAAATGGGCTAATATTTAAATAGCCATTTTTCCCTTGTTTATTTTATAGAAAAAGTAAAATAATTTTTGGGAATAAATTAAAATTACTAAAATGATTAATAATACATAATTATTAAATAAAAAATATTGGATTTAATTTTATAAATACAAACACGATTAAATCTTAAAAGAGGCTAATATTGCAATTATATGAAATTTAGCTTTAAAAATACTAAGCAAATTTACAAAAATATGCGAAAATTATGTTAGCTATATTTTAGTATAGGTATGATAATCCAATAAATAAATCACCATAATGATATTTTTTGGAGTAATTATTGGGTTTTTTCTGATAAAAATAAAGCAATAAATTGATTTAAAAATCATTGAAAATTAGGGAAAAATAGTAAAACATTGGGACATGCTTATATATGCATATACAGGCTATTTTGAAGGAATTTTGCATATTGAAATATACAGGGAAAAATTGGGTATCAACATAAATAAATAAAAAAATTTAAAAAAAAGTTAAGGCCCCTCGTAAAGTTTAGCTTTAGGCCACAAAACTCGTCGGGTCGCCCCCGCTTTCAAGGTCCCGGATCCATATTGTTACATTCCTCATTTTGAGCCTCCCATCAAAATTGAAAAACCCGCTAAGATTGTGGAGCAATATGAAAATTTTGGTACGTTTGGTTTGGGATTCACACCCATAAAGAAGGATAGAAAAAGGACTAAAAAGTAGGTTAAGGAGGTATGGTCACTTCCCAAGCCTGTCCCGCACATCTCCAAGTCCTTTATCAAGCCGGGGGTTAGAAAACTTCCAATATCATCGGTCCCGAAACCAGTAATTGATTTTGATATAGAGTTGATCAAAATGTCCCAAAATCTATTTTGATGAGGTTGATATGGTTGAAATTTGGGAAGGTTCTAACAATGAAGATGTGCAGTTTGTTGGGCCAAATGTGAAGCTTAGCAACTGGGAAGCTACTCCTCTCCCCACACGGTAGGAGTTTTGGTAGTTTGCGTTGTTTTTCTTTATGTTATTTTAGATTATTCCAGGGTTGTAACTCAGATTTCACTTATGCTTGTTCTGACGTCCAAACCCTGTCTATCCTTATATTTTCAGTGAAAATGCAAATTTTCTTCTTTTATTGTTGTTATTCCTAATATCTGTTTCAATTTGTTTTCCTTTGTACAGTTCTTTTTATGCTGGTTCTAATGACATGAAACGCATGAGGAATTTTCAGCCAGATCTTGAAAGCCAGTCTAACCTTGAAATAATGATCCAAGAAGTCGAAGAGGCAGAATTTGAGGAAATAGAGGTTGAGATCCCGTCCCTCTGAATTGTTGTAGAAGTTGAAATCGGTTGTGACGAGTATGCGAGAAAAGATTGGTGGCAAAATGTCATGATCTATTTTATCAAGAGAAAATGGTTAGAGCGTACAACAAATGGTGCGTCCCACGAAGTTGAACTGGGCTAACTAGTATTGCGCACCCGTCTACATCAAGCTGAAGCTAAAGCTAAGTTCTTCTCCAACTAGCAAGGCCCTACCTTTGTAACAAGAGTGTTGCACAATGGTGTTTAATACTCGACAGACATAAAAGGCAAAGTTGCAATATGGCCATTAATACCGATGTCGTCAAGATATACTGTATGACTTCTTTGCCTTATCTTCAATTGCATGTCTTGTACTCGGCATTTCCAAAGTTTGGTATGACGAAGGCGTTTTATTCAGCTACCCAAACACTTTTATCCTTTGCTACCTATTTGAGCCTTAATTTATCTTCTTTCTACCCCTCTTTTGGAATTACAAAATAGAGTTACAAAATAGGAAAAAAAGGGAAAAAGAAAAGAAAAAGAAAAAAAAAGGAAAAAAGGAAAAAAAGCAAAATAAATTGTAGTTGGAACTGCATTTGACCCGATTCCTTTTAAGGATACATAGGCAGCCTTATTCTGAGGTTCGGTCCCATCAAAATAAAAATCCAAAATCCCCCAAACTCAAAGAAACTGGGGTAGAAGTTTCAGTTATGCAAAGGATCTGATTCCAAAAGTTGTAATTTTAAACCCTTTCATCTTAAGGTGTTTTAATCCTTCATGCCACCCTTTCTTTCTAACCCTATCCAAAAGCCTACATTACGGTCCAAAGAAAGAAATTCCGATCAATCTTTGAGGATTCCAAGTCAAGCGAGATAGAGGTATGATTTACATCATTGTCGCGCCCCTTTTTCTCGCAAAATCGGGTTTCGACATTTTGACAACTCCTTTTGAGAGAGAGCAGGGAAAAGGAATTGATTGTTAGAGTCGCCACCTAACGAATTAAGGTGTGTTAGGGCACCTATAGCAAATAACTCAGATTATACCAGTTCGCACCACCAGAGATCGGGTAAGGGCTCAAATTACCTTGAGGGGAAGGTGTTAGGCACCCCTCAAGGTCCACAACGGTGGGTCCCGGCCGAACTTAAATTATGCGAATTAGTCTATGTGATCAAGCTAAGAAACAAAGAATTACTAAAACATGAATAATAGATTGAAAGAAAGGAAGGGGGGGGGGTCCTAAATTCTATATCCTAAAGGATCACCCCTATAAGGCCCCGTGAAAACCTGTGCTCAAAACTTAGAAACTCGTAGTGCCAAGTTATGAATATGTGTTAGGAATGTGTAAAATTCTTCGCGGCGAGCTTGCTCGCCGTGTTTCGGACCCTTTGTACTGATTTAAGCATTTAAAAATCAAGAATCGAAGTTTTCCAGAAAAGTGCTATTATGCGGTCCAGAATGCGGTCGCAAATCAAGTATGCGGACCTCATTTCTACCGCAAAGTGAGTCAGTGTGTTAGTCAAATTTGAGGTAAAAAATACGGTCCGTTATGCGATCGCATAACTGATATGCGGACCGCATAGTCGTCACATGATTGTCTTGGAATTTTGTAAAGGGCAGTTCTGCGGTGCATTATGCGACCGCAGAACGGGTATGCGGACCGCATTTCTGCCGCAAACCCAGACAGAATGATCAGATTTTGGGAGCACTTTTGCGGTCCATTCTGCGGGCCGCATTTCCACTTTGCGATCGCAAACCTGACTCAGGGCTCCAATTTCCTAATTTTTAAACCCGACCCCCTATCGATATATTCGATATTATAGCTCATTTTAAGCATATCTTCTGAGGCTTTTAGAGAGAGAGAGGGACTTAGAGAGGGAAAGTGTCTCCCATCAAATTACTCCTTGAACCTTGCTAAAACATTGAAGAAAAATCAAGTGAAGACACCTAAATTCTCATTCCCAAGAGGTAAGATTCACCACCTTAGCTCTTATTTCTATACTTAGCTATAAGGGGTCAGTAGTGAAGTAATTTATGAGTATAAGAATGAAATTCTTGCATGCATATCACCCCATAGGATATTGGAAGGTAGAAAACTAAAAAGAAGGCAATTGGAAGTATAAAATGATAGAAATTCCTCACAAAAAGGGGCTAAGATCACAATGCAACTTTAGTGTTTGATGATATGCTCGAACCAAGCTAGAATCTCAATCTCATCTCTAATTCTCGGTTCAATTTGTAGTTCTTACACAATAGATCGAAGTGCTAAGAGTTCTGGAATTTTGTAAGGATTAAGGAAAGCTATATTGATGTATGTATGGCTAAAACCCCCTTTTTATTAGAAATTGAGCTCCGTTGGCGGTTACGCAAATGTGGTAAGACTAGAACTTGTTGATGTACCGATTATTATTTCATATGAATTGGTTTGCAATCATATATATATCAACATGAAGAATGTGCCTTAACGTGTGTAATAAACTATCCTTGATATTTAAAGATGTGTGAAGAATACAAATCATGTGTTGACATGCCTGGGCTATAAGCCAAGATTAAAACCGAGATTGTTGTGCTAACTATGTGAAATCCTACTTGTGTTTGCCACTTGAATTGCTTCTGTATGTGCCTATGATCACAAATTGCTAGATGGACATTGAAAATGGAAAAGATGTGATAATTGTGGCCCTAAGTGCCAATGAATGGATATGATATATGTGAAATAAAGAATCAAATGAGATGAATAATGAGAAAGGAACAACGCCTAGGTAAGGCTGCCTAGCCGATTGGGCCGTGGTCGAACACCATGCCGCACACATGGTGGTGATGTGAAAAATGTTGAATTTTGAAAAAAGGGAAATGAATTAATGACTGAGGTACATGTCTCGAATGAGGCTACCTAACCGATCGGGTCGGATCGTACTCCGCTCAAGATAGCGGTGGTGTTGAGAATAGTGATGAGTATATGGAAGAAATGCCCCAGATCGAGTTATGGGAATTATGTGGAAGATTGTATGGTTCATTTATGTGATGATGTGGTGTCCGGTGAAAACCTTTGAATTACTCTTGTGATTTTCTTATTCTTGTTTGATAGTTCTTTCTAGTAAAATGGTGTTTAGTTATACATACTAGTACTATTCCATAGTACTAACATCCCTTTTGCCGGGGGCGCTATATTTTTAAATGAATGTAGGTGGCTCCATTGCAGATAGTGCCGACCACGCATAGCAGGTTACCTTCTCCTCAAAGTCTTGGTGAGCCCCTTCCTCCTTTAAGGGGATGTATTGTATATCTTTTGTTGTTGTGGATTTCCATTTTGAGGTATAGCCGGGGCCTTGTTGCCGGCATTGTCGTACTCATCTTTTGTATCCTTAGAGGCTCCATAGACATATGTGTAGGTCATGTATGGGTGTTGTGGGGCTCATGAACTATGTTGTAATTATAAACTCCTGCTTTCTATAAATTGTAACTTTATGGGAATTCCGAAAATTAACTTTAACTGTGGTTTAAGCTTGTAATATGAACGAACTATCACTGTAGAATATACTACCTTTCCTTGCCTAAATAAAAAGGGAACATGGTTATCTTATTCATGAAGAGTGGGGTAGGAAATGTGTGATAAGGCTTGCTCGGTTGGGTTCACTCGATCGAGCGCTGGTCGCGCCTCCCGAGGTTGCGGCGTGACAACCCCTGCAATATAAATAATGCTTCGTAACTCCCTTAGGATGGGGTGTTACTCATATTATTCAGCGGGCACAGACTATCATCTCCTGCTACCCAATTACTATCTTTAAGTTGTTTACCTGAAGCGTACTAGTCCATTCTAGTCGTGTCCTATGCGTGCATTACCCGTCCCATGTCTATGGTCCAGGAGGCTTTGGACCTACTATTTGGGTGGTTCTAGACTAGGCCTAAGGTTTTCAAAATTGTAAAATACTAGGCGACAAGCGAAGCAATTAGGACTTTTCAAATAAAGGCAGATATGGGCTCACATTAACCTCCACATGTAAACAGCAAATGCACGCAACTGATTTAGCAGGCTTTATTAATCTCGGAGTCCTATGGACAGGATAGCTATGTGATGAACAGGCGAGCAACGGTATGTAGATTCAGTTCTTATTGAGAGTATTAGAGCCTACATGTATTTGCCTACTGATTTTAATTTAGTACAATATCTGGGCATTTTAGGCGTTAATGAATGACAGTAAATCACAATCAGAAGTCTAGAACTTTTATTAAATCCTATAGGCATGTTGTCTACGTGATTGATAGTGATAGTCAGATTGCGAATCAATTAATAGAATCATGTAGGCATGACTTCTAAGAGTGTAATGATTATTACCCTATAGGCATGATTTCTAGGTTTGAGCTGGTTTTAATAGACATGATTTCTATCGTTAATCCTATTGGCATGATTTTGTAACGATCTGGCCAGTCGTTTCATGAGTTACCGCCCCGTTTCCCCCATTTCTGCTTCTTATTGGCTTGTTCAGTTGTATTATGTGTTATCTGGTTGGTTGGCTCGGGTTCGGAGAGATTTTGGTAAGGTTTGAGACACTAGTCTCTTTTAAGAAATCTTGAGTTGGAAAAGTCAATCGGATGTTGACTTATGTGAAATAGGACTCGGATATGAATTCAGATGATTCGGAGCTCTAGGAGGTGATTTGGGACTTAGGAGTGTGATCAGAATGTGTTTTGAAGGTCCGGAGTAGATTTAGGCTTGAATTGGCGAAATTGGAATTTTGGCGTTTTTCGATTGATAGGTGAGATTTTGATACAGGGGTCGGAATGGAATTCTGGAAGTCGTAGTAGGTCCGTTGTGTCATTTGGGATGCATGTGCAAAATTTCAGGTTATTCGGACGTGGTTTGATAGACTTTTTGATCAAAAGCGTTTTTTGGAAGATTTTGGAACTTTAGGATTGAATTCAATGTGATTTGGTTGATTCGATGTTGTTTGAGGTGTTTTGAAGATTGGTACAAGTTTGGAGAGTGGTATGTGACTTGATGGTGCCTTTGGTTGAGGTCCCTGGGGCCTCGGGGTAATTCCGGGTGGTTAACGGGTGATTTTGAGACTTGGTTGGACAACTGATGTTTATGGATGCTGTCATAACCGCATCTGTGGTTGGGAGGCCGCAGGTGCGACTCTTGCAGATGCGGAACCAAGCCGCAGAAGCGGCTAGCCAGGGTGTCAGGCGGAACCGCAGAAGCGAGCGCCAAGGCGCAGGTGCGGAAGGCTGACCTCAGGTGCGGTCCCAGCCGTTTAAGTGAAAACCGCAGATACGGTTGAGTTGACCGTAGAAGCGGTGACACAGAAGCGAAAAAGGAGCGCAGGGGCGGAATCCCTGGGTCAGAATGTATATAATTTTTCCTTCGCGATTTTTAGTGGTTTCACCATTTTTATACACGTTTTCTGGAGCTTTTGGGCGATTTTGAAGAGGGAATTCAAGGATATTTCATTGAAGCAAGGTTTTGGATCATAAAAACTCGTCCTTATGGTATTATTTCACGGATTAGACTTGAAATTTGTGGAAAAATTGGGTAATTATGGAGGAAACTAGGGCTTGGGAATTTAGGTCTTTGATTAAGGATTTGAAGGGCCATTTGTGGTCGAATTTTGAAGTGTTTGATATGCATGAACTCGTGGGAAGATAAGGGTTCCATTGATGTTAATTTTGTCGGGTTCCGAGACGTGGGCCCGGGGGCCTAGTTTGGTTAATTTCGGGATTCATATCTGTTTACCGTGAAAATGGTAATAACAATTAAATTTGTTGATGGGACTCTAAAAATACGTGATCTATTTTTATGCTAGTTGTAAAGCAGTTGATGCTATGTGTATGAATTTTAAGGACGAAATGCGAGCTAAAATAGAGTTATAATCGAACCGATGAGTTAGCTGTTCAGGGCCTCGAACTAGTCGGTTTGGGGCCTCGAGGTCAATTCCCAGGCTCGGGTTCGAGCTATTAGGGGCAGTCAGGGAAGGGCTAACAGTCGTGATATAATTAAAGGAGGCTCTTTATGGCCAATGATAAGGAATAAATGAAGAACAAATATGAAGATAATAAGTAAGAGCAACAATATCGAGAGAGTATGTTAGAGAGAAAAGAGAGAGAGTTATCATATATTTCGTGTAGAATAGTTGGAGCAACAACAGTTGTCTATAAAATGGTAGGAATCCCCTTTATATAGAAGAAGGACACCTTATATGGTATGACATACATTAATTATAAAGATATGGAGATGGGACAGCTAGACGTGACACCCCGATTAGGGCTCAGAGTAGGCCGGCTATGCTTTGTCAGACTCATTCATGTGTCTTGGGAACTCCCCATTTTTACTCTAGCCTCGGTCGATATTCCCTTCAGGTCGGGTGTCGACGAGCTCCAAGGAAGGAGACTCGAGCGCTTCTTTGCAGCCTTGAGGCCTCGAGGTGATCTTCTAAAATGCCTTAATGACGGGAAATTGTACCCTCCGATTTTGCCGTATACAGTATCGTAATTTCATTATTTTTGCATGGGCTTCTATCCCTTAGTGTATTTTGACGTCGTGATTCTGCTTTTTGATAGATTCGACACGAGTTGAGGCCGAGGCGAGGGGCAAAGGCATCGCGGGCTAAATATTGGATCGGATAGAGGTAAGTTATGATTGTAAATGTTGTTCTGAGGGTATGAAACCTCGGAATTCACATCGTTGTGCTATTTTGAGGTGATGCACACGCTAGGTGACGAGCGTGGGGTCGTGCACTGTTGGGGATTGTGACTTAGTCCGTCTCATATGACTGTTTAATTGCGTATTTGATTGAAAACTGCTTGCTATTATCATGTTTTGGGCTGAATGCCATATTTGGGCTTCGTGCCAGGAGTTTTACTGCTATTCCTCACTATTTTGACTTAGTAATTGTAATCATGCTATACTTTACTGTTTTTCACAACTCAGCCATCTTTACTCGTTTTTGGTATTTTAAATATTATTTTGGGCTGAACATCATGATTTACTGTTGCCCGAGTGGCTTGTGAGATTCTGACTGATTAAGGCCGAGGGCATGTGTTGTGAGGATACTATGGGATCGGGCTGTACGCCACAGCATATGGTACCGATTGTGATATATGAGAGGCCGAGGGCCAGATTTATTATGCCACAAGGTGGCTGGTGATTTATATGAGGCTGAGAGCCTGTTGATTATGCCACGAGATGGCTTATTATTGCGCTTGGGCCGTAAGGGGCCCCTCCCGGAGTCTGTACAGCCCCAGTGAGTGCGAGTACAGTTTGTGGTGTGATATAGCTCGAGGAGCTGATGTTGTTCCATGTTGTTGCTCGAGGGGCTGATACGAGTGATTGTGAGATTGCCCAAGGGGCTGGTTCTATTGGTATTTTTGCCCGAGGGGCTGTTTGTTGTTTCTATTTTTTATACTAGTTTCCGTTCACTCGTTTGAACTGCTAAAAGATGTTTTAAAAATGGTTTTACTGAATTAAGAAGTTTTTATGAGTTTTTACTGTTTACTGCATTATGCTGGTTTTACACTGTCTCGCTGTAGCATTTTGCTGTGTATTTACGTGTTTTCTTATCGCTCAGCTTCCTTTACTTTTAATACTTACTGAGTTGGCGTACTCACATCACTCCCTGCACTTCTGTGTGCAGATTCAGGAGTCTCAGGTCACGATAGCGAGGGTTGATTTGCTTCCAGCATGCTTATTTGGAGTTGACTAGGTAGCTGCTCGGCATTCGTAGCCCAGTGCTACTCCTTCCTACTTTTATTTCATTATCCTAGTTTCGTAATAGACTATGTTGTCTTTTCTATACTCTTTCACGGATTTTAGATGCTCATGACTGGTGACACCCCGATGTCGGGCTGTGTTTTGTTTCCGCAGTTGATATATTTCACTTTTTTTGGGATTATCCTTGTTAATGACTTGATTATGAATCATTATATCTGTTAGTTAAACTTGGGGTTTGTGTCGGCTGGCCTTATCTTCACGAGAGGCGCCATCACGATCGAGTCTTGGTTTAGGGTCGTGACAAGTTGGTATCCGAGCCTAGGTTACATAGGGCCTCACGAGTCATGAGCAGGTTTAGTAAAGTCTCGTGTCTCAGTACAGAGACGTCTGTATTTATCCTCAGGATGCCGCAGAACTGTTAGGAAAACTCCATTTTCTTGAAAATCTTGTCGTGTGAATCTGTTGATCCGAGTACTAAACTTCTGTTATTGTATTATCTCACAGATGTGAGGACACGAGCGACCGGACAGGATGGATGACCAGCAGTACCACCAGTTGGGGCCATTAGAGGTCGAGGACGCGGTCGAGGCCGTGGTAGAGGTATAGCCTGCACACCAGCTGGGGCAGCACCTGTAGATCCACCAGCCGCCCCAATTCAGGATCAGGTCCAGTTGTGGGCGCTCCGGCAGCACCAGGTCAGGCACTAGCCATGCCCATTGTGATTCTAGGTGTTCAGGAACCTTGGCCCAGATCTTGACCGTGTGTACGAGTCTTGCTCAAGCGGTTGCAGTTTCTACTGCCGCAGCCACTTCTCAGGCCGGGGGAGGCACTCAGACTCCCGCCGCCCGCACACCCGATTACGTTGTTCAGGGATTGCAGACACCGGAGGCACCACTAGCCCAGCCGGTGGTAGCTGCTCAGTGTTACGTAGCTCCAGTTATGCCAGAGGATGAGCAGCGCAGATTGGAGAGGTCTGGCAGACTCCAGCCTCCTACTTTTAGTGGTGTAGAGGGCAAGGATGCCCAGGGTTTCTTGGATAGATGTCAGAGGATTCTTCGCACCATGGGTTTCTGGAGACCAGCGGGGTCGCATTCACGACTTTTCAGTTTATGAGAGCTGCCTTCACTTGGTGGGAGGCATATGAGAGGCGTAGGCTTGCTGGTGCGGCACCTCTTACTTGGCAGTAGTTCTCCGCTCTCTTTTTGGAGAAGTATGTTCCACAGTCCCACGTGGAGGAGCTNCTTGGTCCGTCTCGTAGTGACTATTAAGCCGCGTACTTGATTTGAAATCTTATGATATCACGTATTTTAGAGATTGACACTATATTATGGCATGTAATGCCCTGTTTGGGGCCTTGTGCCGACCTGTTGAGACCCTTAGGGGTATTTTTACTGTTTTCCTCACTTTATTTGTTTGAAAGCATATCCTCAGTCATGTTTTACCTATTTATTGTTTAATCCTAGTTTTTATCACTCTGTTTCTTAAAATATGAAAACTGTTTGGGCTGAGTTTCCCTGGTTTCCACTGTTATGCCGAGGGGCTGTGAGGTTAATGACTGAGAGAGGTTGAGGACCTAATCGTGAGGATTATATAGTATTATGGATCGGGCTGCATGCCGCAGCAATATTATATGTATATATTATGGATCGGGATGCACGGCATAGCGATATATATATTGGATCGGGCTGCGCGCCGCAGCGATATGACGCTTGGGCTGTAGGAGCCCCTCCGGAGTCTATGCACCCCCAGTGAGCGTAGTCGACTATATTTATATGGATCGGGCTGCACGCCGCAGCGATTATTATGATTATTACTACTATGAGATATTATTGAGCCTGAGTGCTGAGTGTGAGTACTGTGTGACGAGAGTTGAGTCACGAGTGACCGAGAGGCTATATTTGTGAGTGATACCTTGCCCGAGGGGCCCATCTATGACATTTTTGATGATTTCACTCTTCCTTTTATAATGATCCTCTGTTGAAAAATGCTAAGCAAATGATTCCAAGTATTTCAATTTAAATTGAAGTTTTACGAAGTAACTGGCTTTTAAATTGTTGAGTTTGACTTGATATTCTGTTGTATACTCTTATATATGATTTTTGACTGCTCGTTACTGCACTCATACCTTATTTACTTCAGTTATTTACTGAGTTGGCGTACTCACATTACTCCCTACACCTTGTGTGCATATTCGGGTGCCCGAGCGGCAGAGTGAGGGTTCCCAGCATTTTCGAAGCTTATCGGAGACTGCAAGGTAGTTGCACGGCGTCCGCAACCCTGCTTTCCTCCTTCCTATCCTTGTTTTTTTTGCATTTTAGACTTATCATGTATTAGACAGTCAGACTGGTTGTATTTAAAGGCTCTAGACTTGTGACACCAGATGGTTGGGCTGTGTTTGGTTTGTTGATATATTGTCTTTCTGCACATTTCAGTGAATTAAATATTTCTCTTGCAAATTTGAGGCTTAATCAGTATTAGAAAAATGGTTTATTAAATGGGATTTACTGTGAATAATTGTTTGGGTTGGCTTGCCTAGTATTGTGATAGGCTCCATCACGACCGGGGTATTTGGGGTCGTGACAAGTTAGTATCAGAGCCTAGGTTACATAGGTATCGCGAGTCATGAGCCGGTTTAGTAGAGTCTCACGGATCGGTACGGAGACGTCTGTATTTATCCTCGAGAGGCTGCAGAACCTTTAGGAAAAACTTCTCATTCTTGAATTCCTGTCGTGCGAATTTGTTTATTCTAGTACTAAACTTCTGTTATTCTATTCTCTCACAAATGGTAAGGACACGTGCTACCCGATCAAGATGGACGACCACCAGTACCACCAGTTGGGGCCACTAGGGATCGTGGACACGGTCGAGGCCGTGGTAGGGCAGGGGTGTAGCCCGCACAGCAGCTAGGGCAGCACCTGCAGATCCACCAGCCGCCCCAGTTCTGGATCAGGTCCCAGTTGTGGACACTCTAGCAGCACCAGTTGTGCCTATTGTGATTCCAGGCCTTCAGGAGGCTCTAGCTCAGATTCTATCAGTGTGCACTGGTTTGGCTCAGGCGGTCTCAGTTACTACTGCCACAGCTACTTCTCAGGCTAGGGGAGGCACTCAGACTCCCACCGCCTGCACACCCGATCAGGTTGTTCAGGGGTTGCAGACACCGGAGGTACCACTAGCCCAGCCAGTGGCAGCTGCTCAGGGTTATGTGACTCCAGCTATGCCAGAGGACGAGCAGCGCAGATTGGAGAGGTTTAGCAGACTCCAGCCACCTACTTTCAGTGGTGTAGAGGGCGAGGATGCCCAGGGTTTCTTGGATAGATGTCAGAGGATTCTTCGTACCGCGGATATTCTGGAGACCAGTGGGGTCGCATTCACGACTTTTTATTTTACGGGAGCTGCCTTCACTTGGTGGGAGGCTTATGCGAGGCGTAGGCCTGTTGGTGCGGCACCTCTTACTTGGCAGTAGTTCTCCGCTCTCTTTTTGGAGAAGTATGTTCCACAGTCCCACGTGGAGGAGCTGCGTAGGCAGTTCGAGCAGTTGCGACAGGGGGATATGACTGTTACACAGTACAAGATGAGATTCTTAGAGTTAGCTCGTCATGCTATTTGGCTGGTTGCTATGGAGAGAGAGAGAGGATCAGGAGGTTTGTTGATGGCCTCACATATCAGCTTCGGGTTCTCATGACTATGGAGAGCGTGTCAGGTGCTACTTTTGAGGAGGTTGTTGATATCGCTCGTGAGATTGAGGAAGTTCGTCGTCAGGAGTGCGAGGAGAGGGAGGCCAAGAGGTCTCGAGGACATGGTAGTTTTGGGTGTGCTCCTTCGAGGAGTCAGTTCCAGCACGGCAGAGGTCGTCCGTTCAGGCATGCTCAGTCAGCTCGCCCAGGTTATCATGGGGCATCATCGGGCCATGGTTCTTATGGTTCTCAGCAGGGTCATTCCTCACTCAGTGCCCTTCCATCCCAGGGTTCATCCCGTGCCCCATCAGTTCAGGACTCTTCTGCGCCAGGTGCGTCTGCTAGTCATTCTGGTGCTAGGGGTCCTCTTCAGTCCCCATCTCCGGCACCAGGGAGTTGTTAAGAGTGTGGAGAGTTGGGACATATGTGGAGGCAGTGTCCTCGTCGCCTTGGGGGTTCATCTCAGCAGAGGGGTCAGCCGTCGGCTTCGACATCAGTTACTTCACCATCCACCCAGCCAGCTAGGGGTGGAGGACAGACATCTAGGGGTTGCCCAAGAGGGGGAGGTCAATCCGATGGTGGTCAGGCCCGTTTCTATGCACTTCCAGCTAGGCCTGATGCGGTTGCTTCAGATGCGATGATTATAGTTATTATCTCAGTCTGCCGCAGAGATGCTTCTGTGTTATTTGACCCTGGTTCTACTTTGTCTTATGTGTCATCTTACTTTGCCTATTATTTGGATATGCCTTGCGAGTCT
Source organism: Nicotiana attenuata (assembly GCF_001879085.1). Classification (NCBI taxonomy): domain Eukaryota; kingdom Viridiplantae; phylum Streptophyta; class Magnoliopsida; order Solanales; family Solanaceae; genus Nicotiana; species Nicotiana attenuata. The sequence continues at coordinate 186,370 of NW_017671493.1, forward strand.
CTCATTTTTTATGTTCATATCTCTACTCCGATGGGCGATACTGTTGTGGTAGACCGGGTGTAACAGTCGTGTTTGTATCTATTGGGGTTCTGGAGACCCGAGTGGATCTTCTGTTGTTATGTATGGTAGACTTCGATGTGATATTGGGCATGGATTGGTTATCTCCGTGCCGGGATATTCTGGACTGTCATGCCAAGACAGTGACGTTAGCTATACCGGGTGTGCCACGGATTGAGTGGCGAGGTCTGTCTGATTATGTTCCCAGCAGGGTAATATCATTCTTGAAGGCCCAGCGTATGGTTGGGAAAGGTTGTCTTTCATACTTAGCATTTGTGAGGGATGTCAGTGCAGAGACTCCCAGCATTGATTCTATTCCGGTTGTGAGGGATTTTGCAGATGTGTTTCCTGCAGAACTGTCGGGCATGCCACCGGACAGGGATATCGATTTTGGTATTGATCTGGTGCCGGGCACTCAGCCCATTTCTATTCCACCATATCATATGGCACCGGCGGAGTTGAAGGAGTTAAAGGAGCAGCCTCAGGAACTCCTTGATAAGGGGTTTATCCGGCCTAGTGTGTCACCTTGGGGTGCACCTGTTCTATTTGTGAAGAAGAAGGATGGCACAATGAGGATGTGCACTGATTACAGACAGTTGAACAAAGTAACAATCAAGAACAAGTACCCTCTGCCTCGTATCGATGAGTTGTTCGACCAGCTTCAGGGAGCGAGGGTGTTCTCCAAAATTGATCTTCGCTCAGGGTATCACCAACTAAAGATCAGGGACTCGGATATTCTCAAGACAGCTTTCAGGACCCGATATGGTCACTATGAGTTCCTTGTGATGTCTTTTGGGCTGACCAATGCCCCAGCAGCGTTCATGCATTTGATGAACAACGTGTTCCAGCCTTATCTCGACTCGTTCGTTATTGTCTTTGTTGATACCCAATTTTTTCCTATATTTTTCTATACGCATAAATACCTTCAAAATAGCATATATATATATATATATATGCACATATAAGCATGCACAAGGTTTTCATAATTTTTTCCATAATTTTAAGGATTTAAATTGATTTATCCCTTTCCCTTTTATTCATAAAATCTTCAATAATTATCTCTCAAATTATTGTTATGATGATTTAGCCATTTAATTTCTATATTTATGCCAAAATATGGTTAAATTATTTTTTGTGCATTTTTATAGTTGCATTTTGTATTTTTAAAGCTAAATTGCATATAATTGCAATATTAGCCTTATTAATGTGTAATTNGCATGACTACTCGATTCTTGTTTAAGTTTCTGCGATTATCTCGCCTCGAACATGTTCTACTGAATTTTCTTATGCCCAACTTACATCGCCTCTTTATGTTTGTGTTCATCTTGACTGGTCAATACTTGCCTCTTTGCATGATGCGTTTGGTTACTCCCATTCCACTCCTTTTATATGCTAAAACTCACTCTTTGATTGACTCTGAACTCCTTGTTTCTTGGCCTGATTTGAAAACTTCCCTGTAAACTCTCGATTCTCCTGTTAACTTCTTTACTTGTTACTCCCCTTAATCAATTATTTCGAATCCCAGATTCCCTGATTTACTATGCACTGATTGTCGATTATTTCCATACTCTGCAACTTTATTTTGTTTTATTACCTTATTTGGTGAACCGAGTACTTTACTGATTTTTTCATTTCCTTAATTAAACCCCTATGTATTTACCCCTAATTGTCTATTTTATACCTTATACTCTATTTGATTTCTTTCCTTAATCGTTTTTGCTTACTGTCCTCTTTATTGGTATGTTCTAGTTTCAATTCAAGTTTCAACAACAACATGGTTCTTTTATTGCTTCAGTTCATCTTGTTTCTAGTTTGCTTCTATTTATGGTTTTGTTGTGAAACTTGTAGTTGATGTTTACGTTATTAGCATGTTAGGTACTTCCCTTCCTTAAAGATCAATATATTACCCCATCTGTGTTGTTTCTGAACATGTCTGCACCAATTATCTCACTTGTTATGTGTTTACAACCAGGTGTTCTATGTATCCCCAAATCCCTTGACCCCTGTTTGTGACTACTGAACTTGCTTTGGTTCTGTGACTCCTGGCTGTGTATGAACCTATCTTAATGGTGTTGTGTTTGGACTTTTGTTCACTACTCCAATCTCTTTTCAAACTGTCTCTGTTGTTTTACCGAGTTATTTTCAAACAAACTTCCTTTTAATACAGTTTTTTCCATTAAAACCTTTCAACTTGAGTCAAGCACTCCCACTCTACTCCTAGGTCAACAGGTTCTTCCCCCTCCAGTACGTGTACTGCCTTGGGATCCTTTTGGGAGCCCTCTGAACTCTGGAATACTGAGGCTGGCCCTTCCACACTGCACTTATTCATTAGGTCACCAAGTCTAGGTGTAAGCACTGCCCGGGATCCTTGAGATCCTTAGGGAACTTTGATGCGCCTGGACTATGTCATTGTCTATGGAGTTGAGGCATTTGAGGCTATTGGAGGCTTTAGAAATCCGGGCCTAATTGAAGGCTCCCTATAGAATAGCTTCTTATTTTCTTATTTACTTATGTAATTCATTCATATGGTCTGTAATAATTTGTAAACAAATATTGCGGTAATTAGTGAAAAGAGGTGGGTGGTTACATGTTTGTGGGGTAATATGGGTACAAACCATGCCTGCAGGACTATACATTTTGATATGGTTGCCTTACTAAGTAGAAAACATGCCTGTAGGATTTTCACATCTTGTCATGTTTATCTCACCATGCTAGAAATCATGCTTATAGGTTTCAAATAATTCCGTAATAGAAATCCTGTCTGCAAGTCTTAAAATCGGCTTCACAAATAGATGCCATGCCTATAGGAGTTAATCTAGATTCTGTTATAACCAATGCTTATGTATGTTTTCCATGCCTGCAAGTTTTTAAAATCAGTATTAAACTTAGATATCATGCCTATAGGGAACAATATCAAACCCTGCCTATGGATCTCGCCTAAGTTTAGTTTAAATAACTTAATCCGGTTAACGTTTAGTTCACTTCTGATTTGGTTTAATTAAGTGGTTTATATTTCCCTGAAAACGAGTTCTTTTAAAAACTGCCTTAATCTGTTGTTAGACAGCATGCCCATAAGGATTTAAAAGTCTGTTTTAAAATCTGCCCTGCTTTACCTTAAAAGGTATTCATCAGCATTCCGCATATAATCAAGCCTGTAGGACGTTTTCAAAACTTGCAATCCTGAAACTTTTTCTAGGACCTAATGTCTTTTCTGATCCTAACAGGCTTTTTTTAAAAAAAACCAATAGGAAACTTCTAGGGTCATTACTCCTGAGTTTATAAAATAAATTGCTTGTCTTCTGCATATTCACTTAGACATCCTGCTTCAGGATACTGTTTAATAAAAAACCCTTAATTGTGCTTGAGTCGTGATGTTTATGTGCCTTATTTGAGAAGGAAACTTTGAGCCTCTAATTGCTCCTTTTATCTTATGTGCTAAAAGTCCTAATTGTTTTGCCTGTCGCCTTAGAATTTTCACCTTTAAAACCTTAGGGGTCTGTCTAGAACCACCTATAGGTAGAGGTCCTAAATACCTCCAGGATCATTAAGAAGGGATGGGTAGCAGCTCGTAATAGAGATCGCTGACCAAACACTCGCTTGGCATGACCACTAAGGGGATGGGAAGGGTAGATATGGGATATGATGACTACGCGCTAATGTCACGTGTAGGCCCTCATCGAGGAGTGTTTACTGGACATTGTGTGGGATGATCCTATAGGCTAATCAACCTAGGACCCCTCTCCCAAATTCTCTTTACTCGAAGCTTTACTTTCCTGCACATAACTTCTTTAAATTCTTATCTTATTATTTGAATTATACAATGCCCAACATGCTCTACCTACAATTATTTGCTTCAATTGTTTATTTATGGACTGATTTGTGAATATAAGTTCGGCCGGGACCCACAGTTGTGGACCAAGAGGGGTGCCTAACACCTTTCCCTCAAGGTTATTTCGAGCCCTTACCCTAATCTCTGGTAATGCAAACCAATCCAAGAGTTAATCACTCTAGGTGCCCTAATGCACCTTAACTCATTAGGTGGCGACTCTTCAAATACCCAATTCCCAAAAGGAAATGAGTTGTCACACCCCATGAATGTCGAAACCCGGACTTCTCCCCCGTGAAGGAGGGGAAAAAAGGGGCGCGACAGTCTTCATTGATGATATTCTGGTATACTAATGTAGTCAGGAGGAGCACGTGATGCATTTAAGAGTGGTGTTGCAGAGATTAAGAGAGGAGAAGCTTTATGCAAAGTTCTCCAAATGTGAGTTTTGGCTCAGTTCAATGGCTTTCTTGGGGCACGTGGTGTCCAGCAAGGGTATTCAGGTTGATCCGAAGAAGATAGAGGCGGTTCAGAGTTAGCCCAGACCGTCCTTAGCCATAGAGATTCGCAGCATCCTTGGTTTGGTGGGTTATTACCGCCAGTTTGTTCAGGGATTTTCATCTATCGCATCTCCCTTGACCAAGTTGACTCAGAAGGGTGCTCCATTTCAGTGGTCTGGTGAGTGTGAGGAGAGCTTCCAAAGGCTCAAGACTGCCTTAACCACAGCTCCAGTATTAGTGTTGCCATCGGCTTCTGGTTCATACACAGTGTATTGTGATGCTTCGAGAGTGGGTATTGGGTGTGTATTGATGCAGGAGGGTAGAGTTATTGCTTACGCTTCTCGTTAGTTGAAGCCCCATGAGAATAACTACCCTCTTCACGATTTGGAGTTGGCTGCCATTGTTCATGCGTTGAAGATTTGGAGGCATTATCTGTATAGTGTGTCTTGCGAGGTATTTACTGATCATCGTAGCCTCCAGCACTTGTTCAAGCAGAAGGATTTCAATTTGAGGCAGCGGAGATGGTTGGAGCTGCTAAAAGATTATGACATTACTATCTTGTATTATCCGGGGTAGGCCAATGTGGTGGCCAACGCTTTGAGCCGAAAGGCGGTGAGTATGGGGAGTTTGGCATATATTCCTATTGGGGAGAGACCTCTTGCAGTGGATGTTCAGGCCATGGCCAATCGGTTCGTGAGACTGGATATTTCGAAGCCCAGTCGGGTATTAGCTAGTGTGATTTCTCGATCTTCTTTATACGATCGCATCAGAGAGCACCAGTATGATGATCCTCATTTTCTTGTCCTTAAGGATAGGGTTCAGCATGATGATGCCAGAGATGTGACCATTGGTGATGATGGGGTATTGAGAATGCAGGGCCGGATATGCGTGCCCAATGTGGATGGTCTTCGGGAGTTGATTCTAGAGGAGGCTCATAGCTCGCGGCATTCTATTCATCCGGGTGCCGCGAAGATGTATCAGGATCTGAGACAGCATTATTGGTGGAGGAGAATGAAGAAGGACATTGTGGGGTTTGTAGCTCGGTGTCTCAGTTGTCAGCAAGTGAAGTATGAGCATCATAGACCGGGTAGCTTGCTTCAGCGGATGGATATCCCAAAGTGGAAGTGGGAGCGGATCACCATGGACTTTGTAGTCGGGCTCCCACGGACCTTGAAGAAGTTCGATGCTATTTGGGTGATTGTGGATCGGCTGACCAAGTCCGCGCACTTTATTCCTGTGAGTACTACCTATTCTTCAGAGCGGTTGGCAGAGATATATATCCGGAATATTGTTCGTTTGCATGGTGTCCCAGTTTCCATCATTTCAGATAGGGGCACTCAGTTTACTTCACAGTTTTAGAGGTCTGTGCAGCGAGAGTTGGGTACTCAGGTTGAGTTGAGCACAGCTTTTCACCCTCAGATGGACGGGCAGTCCGAGCGCACTATTCAGATATTGGAGGACATGTTGCGCGCTTGTGTCATTGATTTTGGAGGGTCATGCGATCAGTTTATACCACTCGTAGAGTTTGCTTATAACAACAGTTACCGGTCGAGTATTCAGATGGCTCCATATGAGGCTTTGTATGGGAGACAGTGTAGATCTCAGGTTGGTTGGTTTGAGCCGGGTGAGGCTAGGCTTTTGGGTAGAGACTTATTGTAGGATTTTTTAGACAAGGTGAAGGTGATTCAGGAGAGGCTTCGTACAGCGCAGTCGAGACAAAAGAGTTATGCCGACAAGAAGGTTCGGGATGTGTCCTACATGGTTGGTGAAAAGGTTCTATTGAAGGTTTCACCCATGAAGGGTGTTATCAGATTTGGGAAGAAAGGTAAATTGAGTCCTCGGTTCATTGGGCCTTTTGAGGTACCTCGGAGGATTGGGGAAGTGGCTTATGAGCTTGCTTTTCCACCCAGCTTGTCGAGTGTGCATCCGGTATTTCATATTTCTATGCTCCGGAAGTATATTGGGGATCCGTCTCATGTTTTGGACTTTAGCACGGTTCAGTTAGATGATGATTTGACTTATGATGTGGAGCCAGTAGCTATTTTGGAGCGACAGGTTCGAAAGTTGAGGTCAAAGGATATAGCTTCAGTGACAGTGTAGTGGAGAGGTCGGCTCGTGGAGGAGGCTACCTGGGAGACCGAGCGGGAGATGCGGAGCAGATATTCTCACCTATTCGAGGCTTCATGTATGTTTCTTGACTCGTTCGAGGACGAACATTTGTTTAAGATGGGGAGGATGTAACGACTCGGCCGGTCGTTTCATGAGTTACCGCCCTGTTTCCCCCATTTCTGCTTCTTATTGTCTTGTTCATTTGTATTATGTGTTATCGGGTTGGTTGGCTCGGGTTCGGAGAGATTTTGGTAAGGTTTGAGACACTTAGTCTCTTTTAAGAAATCTTAAGTTGGAAAAGTCAACCGGATGTTGACTTATGTGAAATAGGACTCGGATGTGAATTCAGATGATTCGGATAGCTCCGGGAGGTGATTTGGGACTTAGGAGTGTGATCGGAATGTGTTTTGGAGGTTCGAAGTAGATTTAGGCTTGAATTGGCGAAATTAGAATTTTGGCGTTTTCCGGTTGATAGGTAAGATTTTGATATAAGGGTCGAAATGGAATTCCGGAAGTTGCAGTGGGTCCGTTGTGTCATTTGGGATGCGTGTGCAAAATTTCAGGTTATTCGGACGTGGTTTGATAGACTTTTTGATCAAAAGCGTTTTTCAGAAGATTTTGGAACTTTAGGCTTGAATGCGATGTGATTTGGTTGATTCGATGTTGTTTGAGGTGTTTTGAAGATTGGTACAAGTTTGGAGAGTGGTATGTGACTTGATGGTGCCTTTGGTTGAGGTCCCGGGGGCCTCGGGGTGAATCCGGATGGTTAACGGGTGATTTTGAGACTTGGTTGGACAGTTGAAGTTTTAAGGCTGTTGTCATAACTGCATCTGCGGTTGGGAGGACGCAGGTGTGACTCCCGCAGATGCGGAACCAAGCCGCAGAAGCGGCCAGGCAGGGTGTCAGGCGGAATCGCAGAAGCGGGCGCCAAGGCGCATGTGCGATTGCGCAGGTGCGGAAGGCTGACCGCAGGTGCGGTCCCAGCCGTTTAAGTGAAAACTGCAGATGCGGTTGAGTTGACCGCAGAAGCGGTGGCGCAGAAGCGGAAAAGAACCGCAGGTGCGGGATCCCCGGGTCAGAATGTATATAATTTTTCCTTTGCGATTTTCAGTGGTTTCACCATTTTTAAACACGTTTTCTGGAGCTTTTGGGCGATTTTGAAGAGGGAATTCAAGGAGACTTCATTGAGGTAAGGTTTTGGATCATAAAAACTCGTCCTTCCGGTATTATTTCACGGATTAGACTTGAAATTTGTGGAAAAATTGGGTAAATATGGAGGAAACTAGGGCTTGGGAATTTAAGTCTTTGATTAAGGATTTGAAGGGCCATTTGTGGTCGGATTTTGAAGTATTTGATATGCATGGACTCGTGGGAAGATAAGGGTTCCATTGATGTTAATTTTGTCGGATTTTGAGAAGTGGGCCCGGGGTCCAGGTTTGGTTAATTTCGGGATTCGTATCGTAATTTCATTATTTTTGCATGGGCTTCGTTCCCTTAGCGTATTTTGACGTCGTGATTCTGATTTTTGATAGATTCGACGCGAGTTGAGGCCGAGGAGAGGGGCAAAGGCATCGCGGGCTAGAGATTGGACCGGATAGAGGTAAGTAATGATTGTAAATGTTGTTCTGAGGGTATGAAACCACGGAATTCACATCGTTGTGCTATTTTGAGGTGACGCACACGCTAAGTGACGAGCGTGGGGTCGTGCACTGTTGGGGATTTTGACTTAGTCCGTCCCATATGACTGTTGGGGATTTTGATTGAAAACTGCTTGCTATTATCATATTTTGGGCTTCGTGCCATATTTGGACTTCGTGCCAGGATTTTTTACTGCTATTCCTCACTATTTTGACTTAGTATTTGTAATCAGTCTTGCTATACTCTACTATTTTTCACAACTCAGCCATCTTTACTTGTTTTTGGTATTTTAAATATTGTTTTGGGCTGAGCATCATGTTTTACTGTTGCCCGAGTGGCTTGTGAGATTCTGACTGATTAAGGCCGAGGGCATGTGTTGTGAGGATACTATGGGATTGGGCTGCACGCCACAGCATGTGGTACTGATTGTGATATATGAGAGGCCGAGGGCCGGATTTATTATGCCACAAGGTGGCTTGTGATTTATATGAGGCCGAGAGCCTGTTGATTATGCCATGAGATGGCTTATTATTGCGCTTGGGCTGTAAGGGGCTCCTCCCGGAGTCTGTACACCCCAGTGAGTGCGGGTACCCAGTTTGTGATGTGATATAGCCCGAGGGGCTGATGTTGTTCCATGTTGTTGACCGAGGGGCTGATACGAGTGATTGTGAGATTGCCCAAGGGGCTGGTTCTATTGGTATTTTTGCCCGAAGGGCTGTTTGTTGTTTCTATATTTTATACTGGTTTCCATTCACTCGTTTGAACAGCTAAAAGATGTTTTAAAAATGGTTTTACTGAATTAAGAAGTTTTTATGAGTTTTTACTATTTACTGCATTGTGCTGGTTTTACACTGCCTCGCTGTAGCATTTTGCTGTGTATTTACGTGTTTTCTTATCGCTCAGCTGCCTTTACTTTTATTACTTACTGAGTTGGCGTACTCACATTACTCCCTGCACCTCTGTGTGCAGATTCAGGAGTCTCAGGTCACGGTAGCGAGGGTTGATTTGCTTTCAGCAGGCTTATTTGGAGTTGACTAGGTAGCTGCTCGGTGTTCGCAGCCCAGTGCTTCTCCTTCCTACTTTTATTTCGTTGTCCTAGTTTCTAATATACTATGTTGTCTTTTTCATACTCTTTGACGGATTTTAGATGCTCATGACTGGTAACACCCCGATGTCGGGCTGTGTTTTGTTTTCGCAGTTGATATATTTCACTTTGTTTTGGGATTATCATTATTAATGACTTGATTATGAATTATTATATTTGTTAATTAAACTTGGGGTTTGTGTCGGCTGGCCTTGTCTTCACGAGAGGCGCCATCATGACCAGGTCTAGGTTTAGGGTCGTGACAGATTTCTAGCATTGATCTAATCTTAATCCTATAGGCATCATTTCTAGAATTGAGCAGTATATGAGCAAGAATTTACATTAAGCCAAATATTGATCCTATGGGCATGGTTGCTAACACACAATTACTGGAAAAATTGATACACCTAAAGGCAAGATTTCTAACATATCATAGCGTTAGTCCTATAGGCAGGATTCCTAACATGCAAACACAACATAGAACCTATAGGTAGGATTCTAACACACAACAACATAATAAGGAACTTATAATCAGAATTAACAGCACAAATAGAGACCCTATAGGAAGGATTTCTACCCGACTTTGCAAATGAAAATAAGAAATCCTTCCCAATTTACTAAATACCCCATAATTGTTTGTTACAAAATTATTACAGACCAGATTAACAAATGAATTACATAAGAATGAAATAAACTATAGAGAGCCTACAACAGGCACAAATACACCAGGGCAGCCTAGGCCTTCAAACCACAGCAGCTCCAAGGCTCACTTTCACAGGTACACAATAATCAGTGGTGAATGATTCACCCATAGCACATAGAACCAACATTTCTAGTGTGCCAAAGTTCCCAAGGGCTTCAAGAACCCAGGGTAATGCTCACACTAAAGGACCAAATGCTCAGAAATAGTTCAAAGGAAGTTAGGGACCAAACCCCAATGTGTCAGAGTTCACAAGAGTCTCACATGGACTCTGAGAAGTGCTCACACTGAGGAAGTGAAGGATAGAACCTAAAGGATCTAAGAGTGGGAGTTTAAAGGTAGCAGCATATAAAAAAAGACAATGGTAAAGGACAATTTTAAAACAGGTTTGATGACAGAGTTTAATAATACAAAACACATAGGCAGAATTGCATTAAGAAGACAAATTGGCAAGATTTGCAAAGTTGTTTACGCACAGTGGGTCAAAGTCTGAAAGGCCTAATTAGGCTAAGTGTACATGCTAACATTTTATGGCAGCTTTGTTCAATCATAGAAACCATTTAGACAATGTATTAAGGCAAACAAGTCAGATAATCGCATGAACCCAAATGGATGCAGAACACAATAGAAGGCAAGTTATCAAGGTACATGATAGAGAAAGGTTTAATAACAATCAAGTTTATAAAGGCTCAGGACTGATTAACTGATGAACATGCTAATATTATCCTAAAGATGCTAAGTTCAGGATAATTTTAGAACTAACAAAACAGCATACACGAAACAGGCTAAAAGACATTAGGTTAACCTCTAAGAGGATTCACATTATTCAAGAAAAATAACCAATCTCAGAACTAACAGTATCAATTATACGGCTAAAGGAAATCATAGGAACATAGAAGTGGTAGAATCATGCTCAGAATGGACTTTAAACATGCTGGATCATGAACACAGTTCATGGATACATAGGAATGAAATGACAAAAGATAGTCACTCACCAGTTAGGCAAGAAAAGCAAGAATAACACCACAATAGTTGAGAACCCAGAATTACTTGGCCTTGGCTTTCAGCCGGCCAGGACCAGAATCAAACAAGAGAGAGCAAAGAGAATACAGAGCCAAAACCTAAGTTTTCAGTAAAAGTCTATTAATTTTCAGTCTGTCCTAAAGGGAAAAGGAGAGGGGTTTATATAGCATTAGACTAGGGTACATAAACATGGAAATAGTCAATCAACACATTTAAGGAAAAAACTCAACACATTATTAAGGCAAGTCAGAGATAACAGTGCATAGACGCGTATAACGTAATCAAACAAGTCTGGGAATCGAAGATTCTCAGGTAATAATTAAGGCAAGAACAGAAAGACAGAATCAGTAAGAAAAATGAAATAAGAATCGAAACCCTAATTTTAGGGTAAGTGAAATCAGTTAGAATAATCAAACAAAGATAACATGCATATAGACAGCTATAGGAAAATATTGAGCTAAATAAGAAACATAACAGATCTGATCCCTAATTTTAGGGATAATAAATTAGGCAAAACTTTTAATGGAAAAACACAAAGAGATAGACATGCAAGAACATAAAGGAGTTTTTAAACAAAAAAAAATATATAAACAGATCTGTAAAAGATCTAAACCCTAGCATTTAGGGTAAATGAGAACAGAGAAAATCTTAGAGATTCGTACATAGAGAGAGAGGGAAAATGAACACAGATGAGAAAAGGAGAAGGTTCGAACCAGATTTGGTCCGAAAATAAGGAGATTAGCTTGCCATGTTAGGCAAGATACTAAACAATACCATAATCGAGTAGCCAGTAGTGAGATAAGATCAATAAGGTAAGGAAATCCCCAATTGATTTTATGTTTGGTTGGAATTGAAAGAGATTAGGAGTGACGACGCTAGGGTTTCCAAAGAGGGATGAGAGATGAGAGCATATGAGAGCGGCGGGTTTGGGATTATGAGGGATTAGGGATAGGGAGTTAGGTTTAAAGGGGTGTGGGGAATTTGGGCCGTTGATTTAGAGATCAACAGCCAGGATTTAAGGAGGGGTTGGGTCGGGTTGGTTAATGGGTCGTGATCGGGTAGGGGCGTAATGGGTCATTGGTTTGGGCTGGGGTTATTGGGTTAGTGTATTGGGCTAGGTATTTTAGGCATTGGGCTGAGGGTTGGTCCGAAAATAGGTTATTAGTTAAATACCATTTTTAATTAATAAATAATTTGTAAAAATTGATAAATTAAAAATAGTTAAAAAATATTAATTTGTTGACATAAAAAATGGTTAAATAACAATTATTTATTTACTATTAAAAGCATAAAAAGTTATTTTTTTAGCATTAAAATAAGTAAATCATAAGTATATAAGGGCTATTATTGCAAAATATACAATTTTAGCCTAAAGATGCAAGTATAATTATAATAAATGCATCAAAAATATTTAAGGCTTAATATGGATATAAATCATTGATGATAAAATCATCATAAAAACTATTTGTGATGCAATTAATGATTATTTATATAATAAATTATGAGAATAAATTGATTAAAAAATCTTTAAAAATTATGAAAAAATTAGGAAAAATACTTTATGATGCTCATGCACTATTTTGAAAGTATATATGCATATTTAAAATATATGAGGGAAAAATTGGGTATCAACAATCGTGGGTAACACTTTGTTCATGGGCACAAGAAAAATGAATAAAATGAGAGAATCTTATTGGTGAAAACCCTCACGGGCACCGTAAGGCGATGGTGAGTTGAAGGAAAAATCTGGAATGAGAGAGTCTTATTGGTGAAACCCTCGCGGACACCGTAAGGCGACGGTGAGTTGAGAGATGAAAAAATGAGAGAGGCTTGTTGGTGAAAACCCTTCGGGGCACTACAGGTCGAATGAGGTTCGCGACTTTGCAGAGAAATTTGATCATTGAAAGCCCGACTTCGACGTATGAAAACATGACACAAACTGAAGTGTGATTGGTTGGACGGATTAGGCTAATCAATCCGAAATGCATGTCATGATCATTGGAGGCAGCTGCTTCACTCAGATAAGTCTTTCTTTCCATTCTTCTTCAAATTGTCACCTTTGTTCGAAGTTTTCCTTTTTATTCCTAATTCTCAAAGTCACTTCGCTTTGTTTCTTTTGAATCTATTTTTGTGAGTCTCTTTCAAGTTAGTCTTGTTAAGCAAGAAAAAAAGGATTTCAAAGCCTACTACCAGCTTTTTAATTGCACAAAGCGAAGTTCGGCCAAGCACATCACAAGTGACATGATTCTGAATGAGCAATATGGTAATAACTGAAATTCAGGTGATCAAGTGATTCGTGAATTTTGAGAATATACAAAGGCTCAACAATTGTTAGAATGAAAACACAATGTGACAAATGAGTGGTAAGGGATTCGAGTCACTCAAAGGTTTTTGTGGTCAAGGTTCAATCAAAAGGTTAACAATTCCTTGCTAGCCTGAAGCAGCCAATCATAGTGAAGCATGACAGTGGCAGAAGTAGACACTTTCAGCTACGATGCCACAAACTAACCACCATATTTTCAGACTCACAAAACATTCTTTGTTTGAAACAGGGGCAATGAATTATTTGTCTTTTGAAGGTACCCTCTAGGAGGAATGCAAGGCTTAAGGTAAGTTCATTTTCGATTCGGCAGGGCCCTTATGAATAATGAGATTTGGTGTTAGGTTTTTTCTTATAGAAAATGGAGTTTTTACTTTCAAGTTTCAAGACCCTCCTAGTTAACAAGATTTTAATTTTGAGGTTTTTCACTCTTAATAAAGGTATTTTTAATTTTAAAATTCTTAGGACCCTCCTAGATAATGAGATTTAGTTTCATGTTTTTTACTTTTAGAAAATGGAATTTAGATTTTAAGTTTTCACTCTTAAAAATGAGATTTAATTATAGTCTTCAGGACCCTTCTGGATAATGGGATTTAGCTTTTAAATTCTTAGAACTCTTTTGGATAACAGGATTCGATTAACACTCACAGATGTTCCTGGTACAAACTGGGGCAGAAAAGTTTCTTTGTTTTGTCTGTTTTGTTGTAGTAGCAGGCGCCCACCTGGAAAATGAGGGAATTTATTTCAAGTTTCAAGTTAGTAGCAGGCGCCCACCTGGAGAATGAGGGAATTCAGTTCAAGTTTCAAGTCAATAGTAGGCGCCCACCTGGAGAATGAGGCGCCACCTGGAGAATGAGGGAATCCATTTCGAGTTTCAAGTTAGTAGAAGGCGCCCACCTGGAGAATGAGGGAATTCATTTCAAGTTTCTAGTTAGTAGCAGGCACCCACCTGGAGAATGAGCAAATTCAATTCAAGTTTTAAGTCAATAGTAGGCGCCCACTTGGAGAATGGGGGAATCCCTCTCGAGTTTCAAGTTAGTAGAAGGCGCCCACCTGGAGAATGAGGGAATTCATTTCGAGTTTCTAGTTAGTAGCAGGCACCCACCTGGAGAATGAGGGAATTCAGTTCAAGTTTTCAAGTTAGTAGCAGGGGCCCACCTGGAGAATGAGGGAATTCAGTTCAAGTTTCAAGTCAGTAGCAGGTTCCCACCTAGAGAATGAGGGAATTCATTTCAAGTTTCAAGTTAGTAATAGGCACCCACCTAGAGAATGAGGGTATTCCATATCAGAGTTTATTTTAAGTTTCAAGTCAGTAGCAGGCGCTGATGTCGTCCAAGTCACACCCTCTATTTGAGGTAGTGAAACGGTTGATGCAATAGTAATACCCAACTTTGAGTCGGGGTCGAATTCTACATGGAGCTATGAGATTGGGATTTAGGAGTATATATTACGGTATATGATCTTAAACTATCCTAAATTGCACTTCCACAAACTTGATTGGTTTATTGCTAAATTAAACTAAGATCGCAACTAAGTAACTGAAACTAAGAAATGATGTTTTTGGTTGTTTTTCAAATGTTGTAAAAGGACTAGGGTTGTGACCATGACCTAGGTATTCGCCTAATGGGATAAAGACCTGTATGTTGTTTTGTTGAACGGGGTGTATTATAGCTCACAATACTGTGTTGCCCACTCAATACCTCTCGGTTAGAGAATGATTTTGCCCAATTTGACTTTCTCAAGACCAAATGGGTATTTACCGAAACGGTTGATAAGAGCTCAACTCGGGTTGTTACTATCTCTAGGTTGAACCCTTTAATTGGGTTGATAAATTTCTCAATTGACCCAATTCCTTGTTAGCTAGATTGACCTAGACTAGGACTCTCTTTCTCAAGAAGAGACTAAGTCAAAAAGGCATAAATTAATGTTTTCAACCATTAATTCACAAATAAAGCATAAGCCTAGCTAAATAACAAACACCCATTCATAAACAAGCATAAAATTAATCACCCATAAGGTTTACATACTAGGGTTGGGTCACAACCCTAGCTAAGAATCCAGCTACTCATAATAGGTAATGAAGAAAATAGATAAGAAAAGATGATAAAACTCTTATTCAAAGATTAAAAGACAAAAATCTAATGTTTAATCACCAAAGTAAGCTAAAGTTGCCTAAAAGGGTAAGAAGAAATGAGTACAGATGTTCGGAGATTCAAAACTTGGCCTAATTTCGCGAAAGAAGTCTATTTATACACAACTAGAAATTTCGGACAAAAATGCCCCTTTCGGAGGTCTTGCGGCCGCACAATTCCATATGCGGTCTGCACTTCTTCTTCAGTCTTGGCAGGAGCAAGGTTTGTGGTCGCATAATTCTGGATTGCAGCCGCTTGTTCTGCGGTCCGCACAAAATGGAGTGCGACCGCACAGGCCTTTCTGCGGACCGCACAAATTTGTGTGCGGCCGCATGGCTAAATTCTGCGGCCGCACAATAATTGTGTGGTCCGCATATCCTTGAAGCTTGAACTGGGACTTCTCTGAACTTGAACTCTTTGGTGGCTTCTGCGGCCGCACTTTGTATTAACCCTCTAACAGATTTTACTTCATCTTCTGCGGCCGCAGATGGAATTCTACGGTCCGCACATTATGCCTTTTTGCCTGCTTTTTGCCCTTGAGTTTTTATTACTCCTTCTTTAGTTGGATTTCATCTTTTTGGCTCATTTCCCAATGCTCCTGCAATTAAGCATATTTCATCAGTTTTCGGGAATACAATTAAGCACTTTTGGACTAAAACGAAAGTAAAAAGGTGCTAATAAGTAGTCAAAATCCCCACTTATCAACTCCCCCAAACTTAAGCTTTTGCTTTTCCTCAAGCAATAAAAGTAATTCCACCTCCAAAAGTAAGAGCTTTTCCAACTAATCTAAGGTGTATCAAACACACATCAATTAGGGCCAACATTTACCCACAATACTTATGAATTATCAACAAGACAATGATTTGAATTTTAAACACCAATAGTTCTAATGTGACACTTGAGCATCAAGAGCTGACTTTATTCATCAAGGAAGCTCTCTCTTTCATGTAGGTCATTGTGGATCTCAAACTCCTCCTCTTTCTCTACTCTCCGTTAGCATATCTCACTTAAGAATGTAGCACTTAATTCAAGGATTTGTGTAAAGTTCACTCATCTCTCTCAAAAGAATGTCACAAGTACGGCTCTAAGTACCATTTGCTTGACCCTCTTGTAAATCACCACTAATGTAAGTTCACTCGACTTGAAATCACGTAGGGATTTTTCGGAATGTAATGAAGGCTTTTGGACAAAGGTAGGGAATGTTGGTATAGAAACGGGTTTCATCTTTCCTTTAGCACTCCATTTTTCTCTTTTTTTTTGGCTCATGTTTTGCTGACTCTTTGAGTCATCTTCTTTTTCCTTAGGGGAACTAGAGAGACTTAACATCACTCTTTCTCGGTCATGATGTTCATTTTCTCCTTCTTTGCTTTCTCCATATTTTGCATCATTTCCTTTATTTGAATCCCTTCAACTCTTCACTTTATTCACTTTCTTTTTGCATTTTTATTTTGTTCTTTCTTTCTTTTCTTTGTCTTTCCTTTTCTTCATTTATTCTCTTTTCTTGCCTCGATACCACTTTCAAAATCTTTGTCTCTCCCCAAACTTATGTTTTTGCGAATCATTTCTCAAGAGTGTTAAGGAAAGCCCGGGTGCCAGGAGAGGGTCACTACAAAACGGGTAAAGGCTTGTAACGTGGTTATCGAATGAGAAAGGTCTTAGCCTCAAGTGGGTTGACTAGGGATAGCGGTACAAGGAGAGCCTACAATCACTTCTCAAGCCAAGTAAAACTTAGAATTTCGCCTAGAAACACATTTAGGGCAAGTTTTAGACCATCCGCACGGGTACTTGGACTTGCCACAAAAATCTCACTTCTCACACATATGGATTGTTAAAGAGGATAGAGTCGAGGGCCCACAACAACCATATTCAAGATTTAAAATCACTAATGGTTCAACTAAACCACTCGATGATTGCTCAAGTCAACACAAGATTCAAAAGGTCACTAACTAGAGCTATTTCTTTCCAAGAATTTGTTTTTAATCATAAGCCCGTAGTTAAGTGTGCTGGTACCAAGTGAAGCATGCTCGACTCTTCTAGTTCAACTCAGTTAGGTCCTTTTATTCATTATTACTACTATTCTAACTAAAACATCAAAAATGGACTCAATCCCTTAAGAAGGTTGTCACACCATCCATCATTGGGAAGAGTCACCCGGTTCACACAAAAACCACCTTTGGAAAGAACCGTGGCATTAAGAAAACCAAAGGCTTATTGATCACTTACACATGAAGAGAAACTACTAAATTAAAAAAAAGCTATCAAAGTAAATAAGAAGCTACTAGATTAAACATCAACTACTAAGAAAGCAAAATGAAGCTATAGAATAAACTACTGAAATCATAAATGAAATGAATATACAAGATGAGAGGGAGAGAGAGAGGGAGAGAAGAATATATACATAAATGAAAAGAAGAAAATGTTATCAGTTATTTATATGCCAATGTCATCAAAATCAAATAAACTCCACCCCACCGAATAAAAGCAAGCATTGTCCCCAATGCTTATCAAAATAAAAACAGGGAAGGGAAAGAGTAGAGAGGACTCCCTATTTGGTCTTTGTGTCCGTAGCAGTATCCCCACCCTCAGGCTCTTCCAACTGTATCTCATCGTCCTCTGCTCGAGGAGTAGCGGTGTTGGTGAACATCTGTAACACCGCCTCAGCAGTGTAGGTAGCGAGGTATGGCTCCTCAGACTGGCCAGCTGGTGCCTCTGATGCCTCTGGTGCTGCTACTGGTGCTGACTCCATCAGTAGATCAAGTGGAAGATCCCCAGCTGTTGCTATCTTGGTCACCTCTAATGCCAACTTGTCAAGTGCTTTCTTCGAGGCCAGGGATTTCCTCATCTTCTTCACCTGTTTCCCTAGCTCCTCAATTGCTCCCCGATGTGCTACCAAATTGTCTATAATAGTCTTCTGGTTTTCTGGAATCTTCTTCAAAGTATCCTCCACTGTGGGAGACATCTGGGGTGTTGGGGGAGAAGACTCTGCTGCAACAGCATTGGATAAGTCAGCCATCTTTGCAGTACCTGTCTGCATCCAGTTGTTGATACTTGCTAGAGTCTGGGAGACTCTCAACGCTGTGAGTGGATAAGTAGAAGATGAAGGCACTGAAGCTGCTGGTGGCCGTGAAGATGAAGGTGAAGGTATGGCGGTCGTACTGCTAGAAGGCCCGGTTGAAGCGGCAGGGATGTCAACTAAAGGTATGGCTGTTGAAGCTGTATCTACCACCAAAGGCTCTTTAGATTGGCCCACGGCAGTAGTTGGCTAACCCTTTTTCTTGTTCTTTGGGTTCCTTGTGTCCTTGAGAGAGTACCATGAAAAGGGATTCTTTGCCCGAACCTTTATATCAAATGGCTTTGATTCCACTCCCGCATCCGTGAATATTCTGTGATGGTGTTTGGATACGGGTGGGAGCTCTCACCCTGCCTACCAATCAGCGACATGTTGACCGACATGATGTCACCCATATTGATTGGGTACCCGGCCATGATGGATGCAATTAAGACTGCCCGAGGGATTGGAAGAATGTTTTCATTTCTGCTTGGGTCTATCCGGCTGCATACAAATGTTTGCCAACCCTTTGTTTCAAAATTGAGGGTGTTCTGTTGAATGGGAACCCCTACTGTGATCCATGACGGTGATGGTCCTGGTGCTGCTAAGATCTCGGCTAGCCAAGGGCGAACCGCATCACGCATTTGAAACTTCTCTAGGTATTGTACCTGCTCCACATCCTCGAGCCCCGAGTAAGTGTTTAGTGAGGTTTGATCAAATTGAACTTTCAGATTCCTCACCATTGTCACCTTAGTCCCCTTTTTGACATGCGCCACATTAGCGTAGAATTCCCGAACTAAGTGCTCATTTGCGTCTACCAAGCTTTGAGTGAACCATGTCTACCCTTTTCTCTCCCAAAACTATCTTGCCATGTTCGGGTTGTATCTATCCAAATCCGTCAAATATGAACAAAAATTAAGAAAATTGAAAAATCTAAGGATGAATTGAACATACCAGTAATGTAGTGATGCAAGAAAGAGATTAAGCTGATGAAATGAGTGTTAGAAGCTTGAATCAAGTGAGTGCATAGTGCTTTTTGCCTTTATGAGTATTCAGAGTGTTTAAAGTTTGAACATGAGCATGAAGTCGTCTATTTATACTTAACACCAGGTGGCAAGGATTACAGAGCTGAGTGCGGTCCGCACAATTTCATGTGCGGCAACACTCCTATACCTGACACCAAATTATCCTTTGATGATTCCGCGGTCCGCATATTATTGAGTGCGGCCGCAGAATTTTGTGCGCACTGCACAATTCCTTATGTGACTGCAGATTGGCCTTTTTTGTGACTGACAAACTTGAGAGAGTGTGCACTTTTGACTTTCTAGTTGTGTGATCCGCACAATAATTGTGCAACCGCAGAGTTCATTCTGCTGTGGCACTCAATTTTGTGTGGTCCGCACAATTTCTATACTTAGCAAAAAATTTCTAAGCACAGTCCCTACAAAGCAAACTCATTCTTGCATACACTTCAAAACAGTTAGTACAAAACAAAACCTATCTAAAGAAGAAGAAAAAGATATAGAAAAAGACACATGGTTTGCCTCCCAAGAAGCGCATGATTTAACGTCGCGGCATGACGCAGATTACCAATCACTTGAAATGGAGAACCGCCACGACATGGCCGTTATCAACTTTTCCAAGATAGTGCTTCACCCGATACCCATTGACTCTAAACACTTTATCATTCTTATTTTTCAAGTCCAATGCACCAAATGGTGTCACACCAACAACCTCAAACGGGCCACTCCATTTTGACTTCAACTTTCCTGAAAACATCCGTAACCGAGAATTCAACAATAACACAAGATCACCTTATTTAAACTCCTTGTTCTGAATGTACTTGTCATGGAGTTACTTTATCTTCTCCTTGTATAAGTACCAGCGACTTTTCAAAGGTGTATTGCACAACCGAAATGGCATCCGCGAGAATGCGAAAGTACCATAAGGACAAGTGAAAGTAGTCATCTCTTGATCCTCCGGAGCAATAAGAATTTGATTGTAGCCGGAATACCCATCAAGGAAACAATAGAAAGCACGGACGGACAACCTATCAAGCATTTGATCAAGGAAGGGAAGTGGGAAATGATCCTTCCTTGTGACTTTTTTGAGCTTGTGATAGTCTATACACACTCTCCACACGATTACCGTTCTTGTAGGAATCAACTCATTCTTGTCATTGATGACCACCATCATGCCCCCTTTCTTTGGGACACATTGCACCGGAGAAGTCCACGAACTATCAAAAATGGGGTACACAACCCCGGCATCCAACCACTTGATAACCTCCTTCTTGATGACCTCTTGCATGGATTCATTGAGTCTCCTTTGATGTTCAATAGATGGCTTGGCTCCTTCCTCCAAATTAATATTGTGCATGCAAAACGCGGGGCTTATCCCCCGTATATCCGTCAAAGTCCATCCAATTGCCTTCTTCCTCTTTTGTAGCACCGTCAAAGTGGAATCTACCTGCACGTTAGTCAAACAAGAGGAAAGAATAACCGGTAACGTAGAGGAGGGGCCAAGGAATTCATACCGAAGATGTGGAGGAAATGGCTTCAACTCCAAAACGGGAGGCTCCTTAATTGAAGGTTTTGTTGGAGGAGTGGTTCTATTCTCAAGATCTAAGGACAATTTGCGGGGCTCATAAGTGTACGACACCATCCCTTGCAAAGCATTCACACATTCCACATAACCCTCCATTTCTTGATCATCACAATTGAGCAATACGGCTTCCAAAGTATCATCAACATTTACCATAACACTTATTTCATCAATAATCACATCCGTCACCAAATCCACAAACGAACAAACGTCATTGCTATTTGGTTGCCTCATAGATTTGCGCACATGCAAAACTACCTTTTCATCACCCACCCAGAAAGTGAGCTCACCGGCTTCCACATTAACAAGAGCCTTCCCCGTAGCAAGGAAAGGTCGACCCAAAATAATTGTCACCTCATAGTCCACTTCGCAATCAAGAATCACAAAGTCCGCCGGGAGGATGAATTTATCAACACGAACTAACATATCATCAATAATACCCAATGGTCTCTTCATTGTACGATCTGCCATTTGCAACCTCATAGATGTGGGTCTTGTTTGCCCAATCCCCAAAGTTTTGAAAACCGAGTAGGGCATCAAGTTGATACTTTCCCCAGGATCACATAAAGCTTTGGCAAAGTCGGCACTCCCAATGGTATAAGGGATTGTGAAAGCACAGAAATCTTCCAATTTAGGAGCCATTGAGTGCACAATTGCACTCACTTGATGCGTCATCATTATAGTTTCACAATTCATCGAGTCTCTTCTTTTCACCAAGTCCTTCATGAACTTTGCATAACTCGGCATTTGCTCCAAAGCCTCAACCAATGGAAGGTTGATAGATAGACTCTTCATCATGTCAATGAACTTTTTAAATTGGTTCTTGCCATTTTTCTTGGCAAGCCTTTGAGGGTATGGAGGAGGAGGCCTTGGCGTTGGTGCCTTAGCCTTTGGCACTACCGGCTCCGGTATGTCAACAATGTGCTCCCTATATGGGTTCACTTCATCATGAGTCTCCTCCACGTTGTCATCAATATCAATTCTCACCTCATCATTTGCTTGCACTTCATTTTCCGAGATCTCATCTTGTTGAACCATTTTCTCATCATCCACAAGTTTCTTTTGACTTGAGGTGGTTGCATCCCCACCTTTTCCACTCCTTGTAGTAACGGTCATGGCATGTCCCGTGTTGTTCCCACCCTTTGGGTTCACCACCGTATCACTTGGTAGATGATCACGCCCAACTATGCCTTATAAAAAGGACTAAGTGGTCGTTGCAAATATATTTCGATTAATAAGTCCGGAGTCGAATCCTACAGGGAATTAACCTATTAAACACAACTACTAGACTCACACAAATTCACGTTCAAAAATATTTAAGTAACAAATTGGATATTTACTAACTAAATATTATGTAATGAAAATGCAATAAATAATAACTAACTACGAACGGGTTGTAGAAAATAATTGGAATGATCTAAGGTTATGATATCCCCTATTGTCGGAATCCTTTCCACTACGTCTTCTATAAATTTGCCTAAGTCTTCTCTACCGATGATGAGCGCTCTGATTGTCGTAACTCTCTCCTGAGTAATTACCACAATTACTACACATATTCTCCCAAATTACGCTAGATGGCATTAAGTACGGCTCACTCGGATTGCACCAAGGTTTCGTTATCCCTAATCCCACCTTTAAACCCTCCGTATTGATCCATCATATACGTTAGGAGTGATGTTGTTCACCAACTACCTAAATATGCACTCTCTCCTGAGTAATACACACTAAATAGGCACATTCGATTGAGGGCCCTTCAGTCAAAAGCAATAATAATATAGCTGAACAAATAGAGAAAATACTACGACAAATCTATATTAACGTAACAAGAAAATTATCCTCCAATAGGTTCCATCAAAACCCTAAATGAGGAGTTTAGATACTCATACTCATAGTAATAATATCCAAAATATTTTGCATAATTAAATTACAAAGTAACGATAAAGGGATGTAGAAATCGATGATTCTAACTCCCAACAGTTATTCCACAAGCTATCCTTGCCTGGCGTTTTAGGTCTATTTATATGTGTAGGAAAAGACCTAAATCCGTAGGTCAAGTCCTAGTCAAACCAGGAGACGAAATAAGCCTTCAAAGCTCGGAATCTGCGTTCCCCAGACCTGGCCTCGCGAGGTAGAACACCAACTTGAGCTCGCCCCAGGCCTAGAGTCGCCAGCTTCCATGCCTGGTGGACCTCGCGTGCTACCTCGCCCAGCATTCTCCCACGCGAGCTAAAGAGCACGCTCAGCCAGCTCTAACGCCTGGCTTCGCCGGCTTTTTCATTTGTAGGCTGCTCACTTCTTTCTTTCTTCTTTTCAATTGTTTTTTAGCATGTTTCTGATGTTAATTATTCCTTTTGCTGTACTTTCACCTCCAATTCACCTACACATAAAATAGACTCCATTACACGCAAATAAAGTGTAATTTATCATTAAAGCATGTAAAAAGCAAGGCAAATAATGTACTACACTATGGAATTATAGCCACACGTCAATACCCGTAACGTAAACCTTGCTCATCCTCGAGCGATCAAACTACACTTATAGACACAACCTTTTTAAGAAATTCCCTTAACTCATCGCACCAAGAAATTTTAAAATAGTCTAAGCACAAAGGTGTAACTTCCTCGCTCAAGATTTGACTCACAAATACCATGCCTTATACAATTCACTAACTTACTCTAACATGGAGGTCAATGACATTACCTTTCCTTTATGAATCACGTGCCCTCACGCAATCAAAGAACTTAGTTCCACACACAATGAATTTTAAGAACGTAGGAACTCAAAATAGGAAAAATTCACTCGCTCTCAGAAATAACATTCATGTGCCACAAATGATGCACCATAGGCTGGCCCATAGTATAATACTCTACTAATCGAGCTCATTCAGTCTAAGATCAAGTAGGACGTTGATTGATTGTAATGTAGGCTGCGGGTCAGATAGGATACATTAGGATATAAGTGACTACACCTCCCTTAAGCACTTTAATACATATACTTTAACATTCAAGCCCATACTTATGTTAAACCCAAAATTCCACCTTCACTTCAAATTATATTACCCTATACTCTTTAAGAACAAGTATCACTAGCCACCATCATCAAGAATTATTTTTCATACAATACACTATTATCATTTTTCTCTTTTTTTTTCTTTTCTTTCTCTTTAGGTGGCTTTTATTGACATCTTTACTTTTTTTTGCAAAACAGTGCACCTTTCTCCTTATTTCAATTGTTCCACTCAAAAGCCAACCCACCACCCCACACTTTAACTTTTTCATAATTCATCACAATTCAAGTGCTCATGAGAGGTGACAAGGTACAAATATGTGGTTGATTCAAA
This sequence comes from Nicotiana attenuata, assembly GCF_001879085.1. NCBI lineage: Eukaryota > Viridiplantae > Streptophyta > Magnoliopsida > Solanales > Solanaceae > Nicotiana > Nicotiana attenuata. Next base: position 210,749 of record NW_017671493.1, read on the forward strand.
CAAAGGAGTACGGCTCGTAATATGGTTACCAAAGAAATAGGATTATAGGCTCAAACGGGTTAACTACGATACATAACATTTAGGTGGGTAAACTATATATATCTGGCTCAACAAAGAAACGCCTATATCACTTCTCCGACTGAACAAGACTACTATTTTGCTTTGCACACACACGGGGCAACTTCTAGACATCAAATGCAATACACATAATACATACAAAACCTCACATAGACATGGCACATAACTCACTCGGGATTGGTTTTTTTTATCACGACTCCAGTCAAGGCAGTTAAGCAAATTTAAGAATCTATGATTTAAGCTACTTATTCTAGAATCAAAGACTGAGCCTAAGCATCACAACCAAAGTACTAACTATTCTCAAGGCATAACAAAGCTAAGAGATATTGCTGCAATTAAATGCATAGCCCAGTGGTTCCTACTCCTAAAAATTAAACTAACTACACCCGGATCAACTAAAAACCCCTAGAAAAGAACCAAGACCCAAAGAAAAACCAAGGGGGAATTACTACACTACCTACAAGAAAATCTTATTGGTATTTTTTTCTTTAGACTTACTTCTCTCAAGAAAACTGTCTAGGAGATCCATCGCCGGGAAGAGTCCAGTTTTCTATTTTTTTGGTTTTTTTAGAGACTAAAACAATTAACTAAACTAATAACTAGAACAATTAACTAAAACAAAGACGACACTTACTCAAAAAACAAAAAAAAAAATAAAAAAAACAAATAACTAAGCAAAACTAATATTTACAAGTCCCCACTCCATACTTATTTCATGCAATGTCCTCAGTGCATAAACACAAATTGACACAACAAGAAACATGAATAAGGTGTAAGGAAAACTCCCTGGTCACGCTGCATCGTCACCCTCATCCTCTGAGATGCCCACTCTTCATCCTGTGCTTCCTCCTCATCATCATCATCGTCCTCATCATTTGACTGGTCCGGCTCAGTCTCGGACTGCTCAGGTGTGTTAACATATGATGTCGCCCAAACTCACACCACAATTAGAGGTAGTGAGGCGGTCGAAGCAATAATAAATCCCAACACGAGTCGGGGTCGAATCATCAGGGAGTTAGAAATGGGATTAGGTATACACCTAGTGTAATTGTATATTGTGCCTCAATTTGTAATTCCACATTCTTGTTGGTTGTTTCTATTTCTACTTTAAACTATTGATTGCAAGTAATAAACTAGAAGACAATCTTTTTGGTTTTGGTTGTTTTTCAAATGATAAAGGATCTAGGGTCGTGACTTCCACCTAGGTAGTTACCTAACGGGTTGTAAACTCTAGGGAAAGTTTAATTTATAGGGGTTGTAATATAGCAATCACACGCAATTACCCACCTATACCTCTCGGTAGTTTGAGTGATTTTGCCCAATTTGGCTTTCTCAAGTCCAAATGGGTATTGCACAAATCAAGTGATATATGCTCAATTTAATTGGGGCTATCAATTTCTTGAGTTCACCCCAATTCCTTGTTAGCCAAGTTTTCCTAGACTTAGTCTCTCTTTCGCAAGAAAAGACTAAGTCAAATAGGCATGAATCAATTTTTGCAACCATTAATTCTAGAATTCAAGCATAAACAAGGCTAAATATCACTAACCCAGTCACAAACACGCCCTAAATTAAATACCCATTAAGTACCCATACCTGGGTTGAGCCACAAACCTAGCTAAAGATTTAGCTACTCATGAAAAATAAAGAAATACAAGAAGAAATTAAGATAGAATGCATAATAATTGATTAAACAAAGAAAAATCTAATGTTGAGAAGTCAATCTAGTACAAAATTACTCAAAGAAGTAAAGAAAACCGCTCAGGTGCACCTCTGCAAACTAAATTTAACCTAAAAATGACAAATAGTTCTATTTATATTAAGCTAAAAATATCTGACAAAAATGCCCCTGCGAAAGTTGTGCAGCCGCATAATTCTGGTGCAGTCCGCACAATGGGCTTCTGCGGCTACATAATTATTGTGCGGTCCACAGTCTTCGAAATTTGGGCTTGGAACTTTAGGGCTTCTGCGGTCCACATAAAACTGGGTGCGGCCACACTTCTAATTCTACGGCCGCATAAAAGTGATGCGGTCCACACACTCTATTTTGGACTTGAAACAGCTCTCTGATTCTTCAATCCTGCGGACCGCATAATAATGACTGCGGCTTCACTTGACCTCTACGGCCGCACAATTTTGGTGCGGTCCGCATTCCTTTAGTTGGCCCAATCACTATTCTCTGAATCTCCCCTCTGCAGTCGCACTAGAATTGTGCGGTCGCACTGCTGGCCTTTTTGCCCTGTTTTAGTTCTTGTTCACTTTTGACTCCTTTATGGGTTGATTTTGGCTTCTTTGGCTCGTTTCCCAATATTCCTGCAAGTAAGAACATTTCATTAGTTTTCGGGAATACCTTTAAGCATTTTTGAGCTAAAACGCAAGTAAAAGAGAGCAAAGAAACGGTCAAAATCCCTACCTAACAATTCCCCTAAACATAAGCTTTTGCTTGTCCTGAAGCAATTAAGGCAATTCCCACCTCCACTAGAAAAAGGGATATTTCAGCTAGCCTAAGGTGAATCAATTACACATCAATTAGGACCAACAATTACCCACAACACATATGAATTATCAACAACACAATGATTTGACTTTTTGAGTACAATAGTTCTAGTGTGACACTAGAGCATCAAGAGTTGACTCTATTTATCAAGGAAGCTCGCTCTTTCATGTAGGTCACTGTGGATCCCAAACTTCTCCCTACTCTCCATTAGCAAATCTCACTTTAGGATGTAACACTCGAAGCAAGGATTGTGAAAAGTTCACTCATCTCTCTCAAAAGAACGTCACAAGTCCGGCTTTAAGTACCATAAGCTTGACCCTTATGTAAATCACCACTAATGTAAGCTCACTCAACTTGAAATCATGTAGGGCTTTTGCGGTATGTAATGAGGGCTTCTGGATCAAGGTAGGACTTGTTGGAATAGAATGGTTTCATCTTTCCTTAAGAACTCCATTTTCTTTTTTCGGCTCATACTTTCTTGACTCTTTGAGTCATTTTCTTCTTCCTCGGGGGAACTAGAGAGACGTAACATCACTCTTTCTTGATCATGAAAATCATTATTCTCCTTTTCTATTTACTCCATGCCTTTCATCATTGTTTTTTTTGAATCCCTTCAACTTTCTACCTTATTCACTTTCTTTATGGAATTTTTCTTTTTGTTCTTTCTTTCTTTTCTTTGCCTTCCCTTTTCTTCATTTCTTTCTCTCCTTTGTACCTTTTATCACTTTCAAACTCCTTGTCTCTCCCCCAAACTTATGTTTATGCCAATTGTTTCTCAAGAATGCTAAGGAAAGATCGGGTGCCAAGAGAGGGTCATTACAAAACGGATAAAGGCTTGTAACGTGGTTATTGAAAGAAAAGAGCTTCGGCTCAAAAGGGTTGACTAGGGATATCACATTGGTAGGCTATGGAAGATTTCAATTTCAAATTGAATCAAGGAGAGCCTACAATCATTTCTCAAGCCAAGCTACACTTAGAATTTTGCCTAGAAACATATTCGGGGCAAGTTCTAGACCATTAGCATGGGTACTTGGACTCATAACTAAACATCTCACCTCTCAGGCTTCTGGATTGCTAAAGAGAATGGAGTCGAGGGCCCACAACAACCCTAGCTAAGATTGAGAATCACAAATGGCTCGATTCGAACCACTCAATGACTGCTTAGGTCAACACAAGAGTCAAAAGGGTCACAACTGGAGCTATTTTTTTCCAACAACTTGTTTTTAACCATACGGTCATAGGTAAATGTGTTGGTACCAAGTGAAGCATGCTTGAGACCCCATTTATTCATTACTACTATATTTTCCAATACATAAAAGAAAACGGACTCAATCCCTTAAGAAGGTTGTCACGCCATCCATCATTGGGAAGACCACTCAGTTCATACATAATCCACCTTTGGAAAGGACCGTGGCATTAAGAAAACCAAAGGCTTATTGTTCACTCAAAACATAAAAAGAATCTAGCAAACTAAAAAGAAGCTACTAGAGTAAATAAGAAGTTATACTACTAAGGGAAAAACAAACTAAAGAAGTTATGAAATAAACTACAGAAAGTAAAATGAATATACAAACCGAAGTCAAATGAATATATACATAAGGGAAAATGAATATGTACATCAGGGGAGAATATATATACATCACCAAATAGAAAATAACTAAAAAGGAAAATAGTGTAATAGTTATTACATACCAAATGCCAATGTCAATAACTCAAAATAGACCACCCCCCAAATGAAAAATAAGCATTGTCCCCAATGCTTAACAAAAATAATAACAGGGAAGGGTAGAGAGTGAAGAAAACTCCCTATGTGGTCTCAGTATGCATGGGATCATCATCACCCTCTATCTCTAACTGTATCTCATCATCACCAGGCTGATGGACAATAGGGTTGCTAAGCATCCAGATCATCTCCTCGGCGGTATCGGCAGTCGCAGCCAGCTCCTCAGACTAGCCGGTTGCTGCCTCTGGTGCCTCGGGAACTACTGGTGCTGCCTGTGCTGCTGGGACTAAAGGCTCCATAAGTAGGTGCAATGGTAAATCTCCAGCAGATGCAATCTTGGCGATCTCCTTTCTCAGCTTGTCCACCGACCTCTTTGATGCCTGAGACTTCTTCATCTTCTTAACCTGCTTGCTCAAGTCCTCATTGGCTTTCCCTTGTGCCACCACATTAGCCATCATAGTCTGCTGGTCGGCCAGGATCTTCTTTAATGTCTCCTCCACTGATGGAGGTACCTGTGGCTCTGCTGGGGCTGAGGACTATGCTGCAACAGCACTGGATATGTCAATCAGCTTTGTAGTAGCTGCCTGCATCCACTTGTTGAGACTCCCCAATGTCTGAGAGACTCGCAACGCAGTCTGAGGATAGGTAGAGGAAACTGGCACTGGTAGTGGCACTCATAATCTAGCAGAAGCAAGTGGTCCGGTAGATAAAGGTGGTATGGTTGCTGTCCCAGTGGAAGTGCAAGCTGTTGAGGAAGGCTCGACAGCTGAATCAGTAACTACTAACGCTGGCTCCTCAGACTGGCCAGCAGAGGTAGTAGCTTTTCCCTTGAACTTCGGGTTATCAGCTCCCTGGAGGTGGTACCATGAGAAAGGCTTCTTGGACTTTACCACGGTGTCATAATTCTTCGACTCCACCCCTTGATCCTTGTAGTATTCTGTGATGAAGTTCGGGTACGGGTAGGATCTCTCGCCCTTCTGGACAGCTAAAGTGATGTTGGTGGACATGATGGCACCAACATTTATCGGATACCCACCCATAATTGAAGCCACCATGACTGCACGGGGAAGTGGGAGCATGTTTTCATTGAGGTATGGGTCACTGCGGCTACACACGAATGTTTGCCACCCTTTTGCTTCAAAGTTTAGGGTGGCCCGGACAATTAGAATCCCTGCTGTGATCCACGGAGGTGTTGACCCTGGGATTGCCAGAATCTCAGCTAGCCACGGGCAAGCTGCATCACCCAATGAGACGTGAGCCCTAGCGGCAATGTTACATAAGAGATCAAGTTAGCATTGGCAGATGATAGATCAATATTGAGGTGAATTAAAAATGGATGGACACAAGTCACAAAGTATGAGGTCAGAATAGGCCATCATTCTTAAGATGAACAAGTAATGAGGAAGCATTAAAGGACTTACATTTATACATATGGGATAAGTAACGAAAGTAGCATGAAGTTTGGTAACAGACTTCAGTAATGATGAATCAAAGTAAGAATTACAGCATAGTATGACCTACCTAGATGCAGTAAAGTCATACGAATGGATAAGCGGATCTATGAAATAAGATATAGCAATATTCGTAAGTTCAAAAAAAAAGTACCGAGCAAAGAACTTCAAGTATACCTATCGATGCCTAGAGGGACATCTTGTCAAGCTTTGTATATGTTTACAAAGTGAGGCCTAGAGGTTGGCTAAAAGCGGGAGGAAAAGAGGAGAGAAGAGTCGCATAAGCGCACATACAAAGTTAGAGTCGTACAAGCTGCATGATAGAAGGTAGCAACAGTTACGAGATTAGAAGGATTCCGACTACAAGTCGTGGTGTGAGAAAGAGGCTTAAACGGGGGAATGCCCTGGCCTTTGGATTTATTCATAGAACAGTTGCCTAGATGGCAAGGAGAGTAATAAAGTATTCGAAAGACATAGTCTATGAAAATGATAAGTGCACCAGTCAACATTCGAGGATGAATATTCCAAAGGGGGGGAATGATGTTACACCCCATGTTTTCGTACATGAAAGTACGCCATGAGTAAATTGATATAAGCTCAGGAATGAGATTATTTTTGAGGTCATAAGTATTATGTTATTTCAAACAATTGATTCGTAAATTCGTGAAGGTTGAGGGTGAATGAATCAAAGAAAATGAGTTTCGTCGAAGGTTGTCGACTTGGGATAAAATACAGTCCGAGCTATAGTACTTGATATTTATGGACTACTATCATACAAGGTACCATATGACCGTGATAGTATGATGTATAAACTATATTAAAAATGAGTAGTATTTTAAGTAATTTGAGACAATTCTTAAATTATGCGGGTAATTGGTTAATTACCAGGTAATGGAACATTACCTAATTAACTAATAAGTTTGGATAAAGACTAAAATCCCCCCACCACCACCACCACGTGGAAGCAAGCCAATTCCTAACCAAATGACTCTTAATCATTTTGGCTAGGTGGCAAGTAATGGCAAGTTCTTAAATGGATGGTTACCCTATGGCTCAAGAACAACTTTTTGTCACTATTTATTATATCTAACCAAGTTTTCAAACACATCTGCTTCTATATTCACTTTATATGTTTCTTGTCTTGTAATTGGGTCTATCCGTTACTTTAGGTGTCTCATCTTTGGTTTATGGAAGTTTAGGATTTGGAAACCTGCGTGTATCTCTAGGTATGAGATTGTTGTAGTTCTTAACTAAGTGCTCCTTACGTTACCTGGTGCCACCTTTTCCGAGAATATCATACGGATTTTTTCCTACTCCAGGTATGTTAAGGCTATCTCTTCTTTCTTTTTGGCATGATCTATACGAAACGAGCAAATGCACAACTTTCATAAATGACTCTATTCATAGTAATACTAGAGATGCTTATGTTCTTGATTCCCCATGTGTCATATTGTTCTATCATCTGTTCATGGGTCTCAAAAATACGTAAGTTGGTAAAAGTTTATTTCATGATATTAATCAGAGGCATAATGGTCTTATGACGTACCGAGAGATTTTATTAACGCATTTCATATGCATTTCATGCATTTATACATGTACGTTGACCCATGACAAATATGGCATTATATACGCGTATATATATGTATATATATATATATATATGGGATATGGGAAAGGTTATGGTGTTATATACGCACCACCACCTGATCAGCTGGTATACGTTGATGATTTTGCCCACAGTGGCCGAGATGATATGATGGGATGCCCTCAGAGGCCTGATGATGTAATGAAACATGTACCTATGCACGACATAACATTCATGTGCATATGCATGACACTATAATTATTTCATGATTTACAGAGTTATCCAGACTTACAGGTTGAGTCATTTAATCTATATTTCTTCCATATATGTTATGTACTTATTTATGTGCCTTACATACTCGGTACATTATTCGTACTAACATCCCTTTTGCCTGGGGACGCTGCATTTCATGCCCGCATGTCCCGATAGACAGATCGAGAGTCCTCCAAGTAGGCTATCAGCTCAGTGGAAGATGTTGGTGCGCGCCATTTGCTCTGGAGTTGCTTGTTTGGTCAGTATGATTATTGTTTGGTATAGCGGGGTCCTATCCCGACGTTTATGTTAAGTGTGTACTCTTAGAGGCTTGTAGACAGATGTCATGTATACGAATACTTATATGGCCTAGCCGCGCTATATTTTGAGTTTACAAATGATCATGTTGGCCTTATAGGCCCGTATGTCACATATATAAGTTTTTATGTCAGGTTGAGTCATTCCATATTAAGTATTCCCCTATGTTTATTCTGGTTAGCCCATGGCAGCCTGTTTTGGCCATTTGCCAATGAAAGTACAATATGAAAGATATGTTATGTTGGTACTTGGTTGAGTAATGTACTGGGTGCTCGTTGCGGCCCATAGGTTTGGGTCGTGACAAATGTAGTATTAGAGCAGTTCTGTCCTAGGGAGTCTACAAGCCATGTCTAGTAGAGTCTTGTTTATGGGTGTGTCGTGCACCACACTTATAAACAGGAAGCTACAGGGCATTTAGGACTGTCACTCTTTCTTCTTACTCTAGATCGTGTGGTAGAGCTCTGTTGTAAGAACTCAATTTCCTAAACTCTATCTTATTCATAATACTATGATGCCTACATCCAGAAAAACGATTGGTAAGAGATATAGCTGCGGAAGAGTTGAGTCATAGGAACTCAATTTTTGCATCATGCTTATGATGGATAAATATGAGGTATTCAGCAGATAATGTGTATACTAAAACGTGTAAGCCTCATGATAAGAAATCTTAAGGGAAGAATATTTATCCACCTTTATGGTGAAAGACAATGAGAGATTCAGAAGATAAATACAAATTTCAAGAAGTAAAAGAAGCAAGATGAAGAATGGTACGAGGTACCCAGTTAATAAAGATTATCATTATTTACCATTCAGGAAGGGAGATATAAGCATTTTTTAGTTACCTTCAACAGTGACAGATGTAGGTACAATCGGCCACACCGATCACAGTTATGCCCTATGGGAGCTAACATACATAGTTTAAGAGAAGGACGAGTTATCAGGATCCGGCTGGGGATAGATTAACCCAAAATAGTGGATGGATTGGTAGAGTTAGTTGACATTTCTAAAGGATAGTGCAAACGTGGTAATGGATCTCCTTGTAAGACACCTCGATGGTGCACCCTAAAATAGTACAGCTAGATATGAGTACTACAAAGATAAGCACTTGAAGTCTGGAAGGGATAAATATTACCTTAGTGTGGCTCCCATCCCTGGTAGAAAGGGAATGTTAGGCAATTCGAGGAGCCAATGGATGGAGCAAGAGGAGCTAAAAGTAAAAGAATGTTTTGTTCGAGTTTTTAGAATAAAGTGATAGACAGAAATGTTAGCAGGAAAATAAAAAGAGAGTTAATGAAGAAGTATGAGTAAAATGTGGTACATGGATGACAACAGTAGATCAAAAAATGACAGTATTACAGAGTCTATAGTCAAGTGAAGGGAAAAACGAGAGGTGACAGGTCTTGAGGCGACAAAAGAGTAAAGGCCATAAAGTCATATCCTCACTTCGAAAAATAAGTTCGTGACTCCAATGCAACTACCGGAAGGAAAAGTTAGACCCCAGAATAATAGAAATCAGTATGGACTGGTGAACAAGATAAACTAAACATGAATTAGGGACTGAGTGATTTGATAATAGTTAGCATCATGAGAATTTCAAATTTGCGTTCCGGCGATAATAGAATGGACAACAAAAGACGATTCATGAGAAATTCAGAGAATGGTCATTCAGGAAGACGATTCCCTAAAAGCAAGCAATATGAGCAAAGTTAAGCTTAAGGGATTGTATGTGCCAGTTGCACTAAGTGTTACCATCGCGAGTAAGGGAATTTGTTATCCTTGGTATAGAAGGATTGCCGCAAGGCGAGTAAGGGTCATTGATGTTGTGAAACGACGCCAAAGATGAAGAGGTAAAACATCTATATGTAGATCCTCGTGGCTTCAACTCTTAGTACTCCCCTAAAGGGGGGAATATGGAGTGATGTGGAATTAAGTGGTTCTAGTGACTATGGAATGGTAAAGGAAGAATGCGATAAAAATGAAAAAGGAATGAGATGGCACTTATCCAAATCCTATAAATATGATACGATTCCAGAATATTATGCAAGCACGACATCAAGGAGAGGAAGTAAGGGTTCTTGCCAGAGCTGTTATTAATAAATAAGGAGCCAGACGTAAGTTAAGACAAAGGAAATAACCCAAGAAAGATTACGCAGAATATTGAGATGAGAATGGGCCAACGAGTAGTTAGTAATTGATCAGGAAGAACCTAGTCATGGCAAAATAGGAGGTTACAGACGAGTCAACAAATCGTGTACGATAAACATAGTAAAACCCAACATAGTGAATTCAGCCTCACAGTTATGACATTGTGATCATTGAGAAATATTTAGATAGGAGTTGGGGTAGTTAAAGGTACCATATGAGTGTTACAGAAATAAAAGAGAGTGCCACTGGGAAGTCAGTCAAAATATCAAGTTCAGAAGCAACCCTACAAGCACAAGGGGGTGGAAGTAAGTAACTACGGATAATTATAGGCAAGGAAGGACATCAAAAGGTCCGTCGAGTAAACAATGTAATAAGCTCACAGCTTTACAAGAGTCAGAGGATCCCCGCCCCCCCTAAATACTGCAATGAAAGACTAGTTGAGGAAGTAAGGAAGAGGGCTTCAACCTAAGCTCAGCAACCTAAGGAGGAAATGGTTATGTAACAACAGTCTCACTACAAAATTGTATACACTCCAAAAGAAAGTGGCACCTACCATGTCTAATGAGTGGGGAGTAAAACCAAAAGTAATATTCGAGACCATATGAGTTGCACAAAAATTTCGGCACGCGTGAGAACTCGAATAAGCTAAGTATGCAGGCAACAAGGGGGCAAACGACCAGGAAAAGCAATTGCTTACATTTGAAGAAAGTTGAAATGGAACGAAAGGAATTATTCGATTGATGATCAGCCGTAAAAAAAACTTCGGTATGAGTAAAAAAAAGGAATTGGGTCCAGGTCATAGATAATGGTATCAAGAATCATTACAAGATTGTATCATGGTTTTCCATAGCATCCATAAAACGTTAAAGTAATAACTAAATTCCATGAGCCGCAGATTAGAAGATAGCTTAAGCCTACATAAAGGCTGATCAGAAGGGAGAGGAAACTAAAGGGTTACATCAACCAAGTGAATCATGAGTTTGATTATTAGCCCCAGACAATTATAGGAATCGTATTAAGAACATTAGAGAATCACTCTTAATATTAGAGGTACAAGAGAGTACAACAACCATATTCTATAATGACTCCACGATAAAGCCAGTTAGAAGGGTACCAACCTCATAAGAAGTCAGTATGAAGCTCTCACTGGATTGTCTAAGGAGGTGCGAGTATTATAATAGAGCTTCAAGTTGTGGATGTGAATCATACCTATGTGGAAAGGAGGTCATGAAAGAGATAGAAGATGTGATGTAAGATTATTAAGGTAAGTAAGGTAAAGGTGGACAACATATGAGATACTCAAATGCAGAAGGTTGTGAATTGTCCATACTTTGGACAAAAGGCTAGAAGTATTGGGATTCAGTATCCAAGAATGATAGCGGCATCGTTAGTGGCATATTTTCTAGCCTATGGGTTCTAGGTATCGAGAGGTCTAAATTAAAAGAGTAAAGTAGAGTTCGAGACAATGCGATGTCTCGCTCGATGTTCCAGAAATAACGTAAGGAAATCTATGGTGCAAGCATATTGAAGGGAGGTTGCGAGTAGTATAAATGGATATGTGTAAGTGGAAAACTAAAGTATGGTAAAGCGACAAGGTTTTAGGAAGTCAGGAATGAGAATAAGAAAGGGCGAGTGAGAAGGAGACAAGAACGGATAAGTCCTCACGATTAAGCCCATGAAAACAAGAAGAGCTGATGGTTTCTCTAAGTTATACAAAGCTCAGCATAGCCTGAATGAACTCAAAGGAGTCTAAGACTAATGGCATTTAGAAGAAATAGAATGTTGCCCTGGTAGTAGAATGAGGATGTAATTGTGGTGGATAAAGAATGATGTTTGGGCCTTCGATTGAGAAATGACTTGAAGAGGATTTCACGAATTGTACGGGATTAAAATACCCACGTAAGGTGAATCACATTGGGATACTATGAAATACGGTTATGGAAGTATAGCATCGCCCCTAGGTGGATCAATCTAATTACTCCAGATGTCCCCAATGAGACGTGAGCCCTAGCGACAATGTTACTTAAGAGATCAAGTTAGTAGTGGTAGATGATAGATCAATATTGAGGTGAATTAACAATGGATAAACACAAGTCACAAAATATAAGGTCAGATTAGGCCGTCATTCTTAAGATGAACAAGTAATGAGGAAGCATTAAAGGACTTAGATCTATACAGATGGGATAAGTAACGGAAGTAGCATGAAGTTTGGTAACAGACCTCAGTAACGATAAATCAAAGTAAGAATTATGGTATAGTATGACCTACCTAGATGCAGTAAAGTCATACAAATGGATAAGCAGATCTATGAAATAAGATATAGCGATATTCGTAAGTTCAAAGAAAAAAAAGTGCCGAGCAAAGAACTTCAAGTATGCCTATCGATGCCCAGAGGGAATTGTCAAGCTCTATATATAATTACAAAGTAAGGCCTAGAGGTTGTGTCACGACCCAACCCCGGTCGTGATGGCGCCCAACACACTGCTAGGCAAGCCCGAACATTTAATATTCTTAACCGATAAATCACAGTGAATAAGTAAATTTTCCCAACTAAAATACCAAGTTAAATGTGAAATCCTGAATTAGATGCTAACATTCGAAAACCCAAAATATAAAATACTAACCAGCCCACATAATCTGGTGTCACAAGTCTGAGCCTCTAATGCATGAGTATTAACCTACTACATAATGTTTTTCTAGAAATGTGGAAAACAAATAGATAAAATAGAAGGAAGATCAGGACTGCGAACGCCAATTTGCAGCTACCTTGAATCTCCCGAATGTGATGCTAGGCGGAGAAGATCTCACTCAGCCTCAGTAGGTGCACCTGAATCTGCACACAAGGTGCAGGGAGTATTGTGAGTACTTCCAACTCAGAAAGTAATAAATATAAATAAAGTCTGAGGATAAGAAATCCTAAATAAACACAAAGCAAAGCTATAAATACAAAAACGTGAACCAATAGCATAATACAGTAAACATTGATAACAATTATAATAAAAATCACATCAGATTAAGAATAAATGACAATCAAATATGCAATGCAACACATAAACCGGTACTCTCCAATACCCCGCTGCGGCGTGCAGCCCGCTCCATTTATTTAACGTCGACGGCCCTCACTGGGGGTGTGCAGACTCCGGGAGGGGCCCCTTACGGCCCAAGCGCAATAATAAGCCATCTCGTGGCATTAATCAGGCCCTTGGCCTCATATCAATATCATTATCATACCACTGCGGCGTGCAGTCCGATCCCATACTCAGTCCAAAATCACATAAGCCTTTCGGCACAATAGTATAAAAAATATTCAGCCCAAACTTTATTTAAAAATATTACTTTAGTTTCTACTTTTAGAAAAATGGCTGAGTTTACAAAACAGTGTTAAATACCAGGACTGAGTTCAATATCTAGAAATATGGTAAGAAACCAGTAAAAATAATCCCTGAAGGATTCAAGTAGTTGGCACAAAGCCCAATTATGACAATTTAATCCATTTTTATAAGGATGTTACTAATCTACAATCAATTAGGTAGTAATTTTATTAAGCGGGACAATCCCCGACGGTGCTCTACCCCATGCCCATTATCCGGCATGCAAGTCACCTCACATAGCACTACATTGTGCAAATTCGGGGTTTCAAACCCTCAACACAGCATTTACATTTATTACTAACCTCAAGCTAGCCGAAGTCCTAGCTTGCTATGCCCTTGCCTTTCGAATTAACCTCCTCGAGCGTTGAATCTGACCAAAATCACACCGAATACGTCACAATATGCTAATGGGACAATACCCAATCAAAAACAATCGAAAAATAGTTAAATTCCCGAAATTAGCAAAAACCCGAGCCCCGGGCCCACTTCTCGAAAATCAGTAAATTTACCATCAACGGATTCCTTATTTCGCCACGAGTCTATACATATAAAGAACACCAAAATCGGAGTCCAAATGACCCCTCAAATTCCCATTTTTGTTCTCTTAGGTTTCAAGCCCTAACCTCCATTTTTGACCTTTAATTCCTTGATTTTTCAGTCTAAATTCATGTATTTGCATCATAAAATCGTGTTCTAAGTCCAAGAATTCTTACCTGATCGAAGTCCTTGAATTCCTCTTCAAAATCGCCCAAAAACTCTCCAAGTCCGAAGTGAAAAATATGAACTCTTTCAAAATTCGCGAAGGAAATAAAAACCCCTTCTGATCAGTTGTTTCCGCATCTGCGGCTCCTTAGCCGCCTCTGCGATTTCCGCTTCTGCGGTAATTGCACCGCTTCTGCGGACTAAGCTCCGCATTTGCAGATTTCATTAAATCTCCGAAACCCGCATCTGCGGTCATGATGTCGCATCTGCGACTCCGCAGATGCGGTCACCCAATCCGCACCTGCGGTTCTCCCCGCTTCTGTGACTCTTCACCCGCTCCTGCAGTACCGCTTCTTTGGTCTCATTTCCGCAGGAGCGGAAATACCAGAAGCAGCAGCAAATTCTTAAGTTTTACAAGCCAAAACTTCCCGTTAGCCATCCGAAATCACTCCCAGGCCCCTGGGACCTCAACCAAAAACACAAACATGATCCGATGCCTTATTCAAACTTGCTCCAATCATCATAACATCTCCAAAAACACTAAAACCATCATTTCTCATCGAATTCAAGTCTAAGTTCTTCCAAAACTTCCGAAAAACGCATTCGATCAGAAACCCTACCAAAACACCTCCGAATGACCTGAAATTTTGCACGCACATCCCAAATCACCTAACGAAGCTACTGAAACTCTCGGAATTCCATTCCGACCCTCGGATCAAAATCTCACCTATCGACCGGAATTCGCCAAAACTCTAACTTTGCCAATTCAAGCCTAATTCTACTTCGGACCTCCAAAATCACTTTTGATCACACTCCTAAGTCGCAAATCATCCCCCGAAGCTAACCGAATCGTCAGAATCCACATCCGAGCCCTCTAACTCATAGGTCAACATCCGGTTGACTTTTTCAAAACAAGCCTTCCTTAAAGAGACTAAGTGTCTCATTTCCTTCTAGAACCACTCCAAATCAACTCGTTTACACCCAACACTCATAATGAAGCATAAAGAAATAGAAAATAGGGAAAACGGGGCGGTAACTCACGTGACGACGGGTTGGGTCGTCACATCCTCCCCAACTTAAGCAAACGCTTGTCCTCGAGCGAGTCAAGAAACATACTTGAAGCCTCAAATAGGTGAGGGTATCTGCACCGCTTCTCCCGCTCGGTCTCCCAGGTAGCCTCCTCCATGGGCCGACCTCTCCACTGTACTTTCACCAAAGCAACATCCTTTGACCTCACCTTCCGAACCTGACGATCCAAAATGGCTGCTGGCTCTACCTCATAAGTTAAGTCACCCTCCAGCTGAACTGTACTGAAATCTAAAACATGGGACGGGTCCCCAATGTACTTCCGGAGCATAGACACATGAAAAACTGGATGCATGCCCGACAAGCTAGGTGGCAAGGAAAGCTCATAAGCCACCTCCCCGATCCTCCTAAGTACCTCAAAAGGCCCAATAAACCGCGGACTCAGCTTCCCTTTCTTCCCGAATCTCATAACAACATTTGTGGGTGAAACCTTCAGTAAGACCTTCTCACCGATCATATAAGATACATCTCGGACCTTCCTGTCTGCATAACTCTTCTGTCTCGACTGAGCTGTACGGAGTCTCTCCTGAATCACCTTCACCTTCTCCAATGCATCCTGAACCAAATCTATCCCCAACAATCTAGCCTCCCCCGGCTCGAACCAACCAACTAGAGATCTACACCGCCTCCCATACAAGGCCTCATACAGTGCCATCTGAATGCTGGACTGATAGCTATTGTTGTAGGCGAACTCTGAAATCGGTAGAAACCGATCCCATGACCCTCCAAAATCAATGACGCAGGCGCGCAACATATCCTCCAATATCTGGATGGTGCACTCAGACTGCCCGTCCGTCTGAGGGTGAAAGGCTGTGCTCAACTGTACCTGAGTACCCAACTCTCGCTGAACAGCCTGCCAAAACTGAGAGGTGAACTAAGTGCCCCAATCTGATATGATGGAAACTGGAACACCATGCAATCGAACTATCTCCCGAATATAAATCTCTACCAGCCGCTCTGAAGAGTAAGTAGTACTAACCGGAATGAAGTGCGCGGACTTGGTCAGCCTGTCTACAATCACCCAAATAGCATCAAATTTCTTTAGAGTCCGTGGGAGTCCGGTAACAAAATCCATAGTGATCCTCTCCCACTTCCACTCAGGAATAACCATCTGCTGATATAAGCCACCCGGTCTCTGATGCTCATATTTCACTTGCTGACAATTAAGACACCGGGCTACGTACTCCACAATATCTCTCTTCATCCTCTGCCACCAATAGTGCTGTCTAAGATCCTGATACATCTTTGCGGCACCCGGATGAATGGAGTACCGCGAGCTATGGGCCTCCTCCAATATCAACTCCCGAAGCCCATCCACGTTGGGCACACAAATCCGGCCCTGCATCCTCAACACACCATCATCTCCAATTGTCACATCCCTGGCATCATCATGCTGAACCCTGTCCTTAAGGACAAGCAAATGCGGATCATCATGCTGACACTCCCTGATGCGGTCATACAAGGAAGACCGAGAAACCACACAAGCCAACACTCGACTGGGCTCTGAAATATCTAGTCTCACAAATCGGTTGGCCAAGGCCTGAACATCCACTGCAAATGGCCTCTCCTCAACTGGAATGTATGCCAAACTCCCCATACTCACCGACTTCCGGCTCAAAGCATCGGCCACTACATTGGCCTTCCCCGGGTGATACAGAATAGTAATGTCATAATCCTTAAGTAACTCTAACCATCTACGCTGCCTCAAATTCAAATCCTTTTGCTTGAACAAATACTGAAGACTGCGATGATCAGTGAATACCTCACAGGATACGCCATACAAGTAATACCTCCAAATCTTCAATGCATGAACTATAGCAGCTAGCTCCAAATCATGAACGGGGTAGTTCTGCTCATGGGGCTTCAACTAACGAGAAGCATAAGCAATAACTCTACCCTCCTGCATCAAAACACAACCTATCCTAACTCTGGAAGCATCGCAGTATACCGTATATGAACCTGAAGCTGATGGCAAAACCAATACGGGAGCTGTGGTCAAAGCCGTCTTGAGCTCTGAAAGCTCTCCTCACACTCGTCCGACCATGCAAATGAGACACCCTTCTGGGTCAACTTGGTCAAGGGCGATGCAATAGAGGAAAAACCCTGAACAAACCGGCGATAGTAACCTGCCAACCCAAGGAAGCTGCGAATCTCTGTGGCTGAGGTCGATCTAGGCCAACTCTGCACCGCCTCTATTTTCTTTGGGTCAACCTGAATACCCTCGCTGGACACCACATGTCCCAAGAAAGCCACTGAACCGAGCCAGAACTCATACTTGGAGAACTTTGCATAAAGCCTCTCCTCCCTTAATCTCTGCAATACAACCCGCAAATGCTGCGCGTGCTCCTCCTGACTACGCGAGTATACCAGGATATCATCAATGAACACTATGACAAATGAATCCAGATAAGGCCGGAATACACTGTTCATCAGATGCATGAACGCTGCTGGGGCATTGGTCAACCCGAAAGACATGACAAGAAATTCATAGTGACCATATCTAGTCCTGAAAGCAGTCTTATGAATATCCGAATCCCTGATCTTCAGCTGGTGATAACCCGAACGGAGATCAATCTTGGAGAACACCCTCGCTCCCTGAAGCTGGTCAAACAAATCATCAATGCGAGGTAGGGGATACTTGTTCTTAATTGTTACCTTGTTCAATTGCCTATAATCGATGCACATTCTCATTGTGCCATCCTTCTTCTTCAGAAACAGAACTGGTGCACCCCAAGGTGACACACTAGGCCGAATGAACCCCTTATCCAGGAGCTCCTGAAGCTGCTCCTTCAATTCTTTCAACTCCGCTTGTGCCGTACGATATGGCGGAATAGAAATGGGCTGAGTGCCCGGCACCAGGTCAATACCAAAATCAATATCCCTGTCCGGCGGCATGCCCGGCAGGTCTGCAGGAAACACATCGGAAAACTCCCTCACAACCGGAACAGAATCAATGCTAGGAGTCTCAGCTCCCACATCTCTCACAAATGCCAAATAGGAAAGACAACCCTTCCCAACCATACGCTGGGCCTTCAAGAATGAAATAACCCTGCTAGGAACATAGTCAGTCACACCACGCCACTCGATCTGCGGTACACCCGGCACAGCCAAAGTGACTGTCTTAGCATAACAGTCTAGAATAGCATGACACGGAGATAACCAGTCCATGCCCAAGATAACATCGAAGTCCACCATGGTCAATAGCAGTAAATCAACTCGGGTCTCCAGACCCCCAATAGCCACCAAACATGACCGGTACACATGGTCAACAATAATAGTGTCGCCCACCGGGGTAGATACATGAACAGGTAAGGCAAGACACCCTCGGGATGTACCCAAATGATGAGCAAAATATGAAGACACATATGAATAGGTAGAACCGGGATCAAATAATACTGAGGCGTCTCTGTGACAGACTGAAATAATACATGTAATGACAGCGTCTGAAGCAATAGCATCTATCCTGCCCGGCATCGCGTAGAAACGAGCCTGGCCACAGGCCTGATCGATCTCCACCTCTGGGGCGACCCCTGGCTGCCTGATCTCCACCCTTAGCTGACTGGGCGGCTGATGAAGTAACTGGAGCAGAAGTCGAGGGCTGACCCCTCTGCTGATGCTGTCTGCCACGAAGGCGAGGGCACTGCCTCCTAAAATGACCCAACTCTCCGCACTCATAGCAGCTGCCCGGTACTGAAGATGGGGACTGATGAGAATCTCTCGCACCGGAGTGACTAGCAGATTCACTCGGCGCAGAAGAACCCTGAACTGATGGGGCATGAGATGAACTCTGAGCTGGGAGGGCGCTGAGTGAATTCTGACCCTACTGGGGCCTATGATGACCACGGCCTGAAGATCCCCCATGATACTCTGGACGAGCTGACTGAGCAGGCCTGAAAGAGCGACCTCTACCCTGCTGGAACTGACCCCTCGAAGGAGCACCACTGTAACTGCCCGATCCACGAGGCCTCTTAGCCTCCCTCTCCTCTCGCTCTCTACGGCGAACTAACTCAATCTCACGAGCAATGTCTACCACCTCCTCAAACGTAGCACCCAGTACTCTCTCTTTAGTCATCATAATACGGAGATGGTAGTTAAGACCATCCACAGATCTCCTGATCCTCTCACGATATAATGGAACCATCCAAGTGGTATGATGAGCCATCTGGGAAAACCTCATCTCGTACTGAGTCACTGTCATATCTCCCTGTGTCAACCACTCAAACTGCCTACGCAACTCTTCCCTGCGGGACTGAGGTATATACTTCTCCAGAAAAAGAGCTGAGAACTGCTGCCAAGTCAGAGGTGCTGCACCGGCAGGCCTACGCCTCTCAAAGTCCTCCCACCAAGTAAGAGCAGCCCCCGTAAACTGAAAAGTAGTAAATGCCACACCACTCGACTCAAGGATCCGTGCCGTACGGAGCATACGCTGGCATCTGTCAAGAAAACTCTGGGCATCCTCGCCCTTAGCACCACCGAATGTCGGAGGCTGGAGTCTACCAAACCTCTCGAGACGACGCTGCTCATCGTCTGGCATAGCTGGAACCACAAAACCCTGAGCTGGTGCAACCTGCTGAGCTGGAGGTGCCTCCGGTGTCTGTAGCCCCTGCACTCCCTGCGCAGGTGTGCGGGCATCGGGGGTCTGATTGCCTCCCCCGGTCTGTGAAGTAGCTGCTGCTGCTGTGGTGGCTGAAACTGCCTGAGCCAAGCCAGTGCAGACCGTCAAGATCTGTGCCAAAGTCTCCTAAAGACCCGAAATCACAATAGGCACGGCTGGTGCCTGAGCAGGTGTTGCTGGAGTCTCCACAACTGGAGCCTGATCCTAAGCTGGGGCAATTAACGGATCAGTAGGTGCTACCCCGGCTACTCTGCCCCTGCCACGACCGCGACCGCGTCCACGGCCTCTGGCGGCCTCAGTAGGTGGCACTGGTGGTCGTCCATCACGTTCGGTAGCTCGTGTTCTCACCATCTGTGAGAGAATAGAATAATAAAGATTTAGTTCCCAATTCAACAAAGCCGCACGACAAGAGTTTCAAGAATATGAAGTATTTCCTAAAGGTTCTGCAGCCTCTCGAGGATAAGTACAGACGTCTCCGTACCGATCCACGAGACTCTACTAAACCGGCCCATGACTCGCGAGACCAAGTAACCTAGGCTCTAATACCACCTTGTCACGACCAAACCCCGGTTGTGATGGCACCCAACACACTTCTAGGCAAGCCCGACCATTTAATATTCTTAACCGATAAATCACAGTGAATAAGTAAATTTTCCCAACTAAAATACCAAGTTAAATGTGAAATCCTTAATTAGATTAACATTCGAAAACCCAAAATATAAAATACTAACCAGCCCATAGAATCTGGTGTCACAAGTCTGAGACTCTAATTCATAAGTATTAACCTACTACATAATGTTTTTCTAGAAATGTGGAAAACAAATAGATAAAATAGAAGGAAGATCAGGACTGCGAACACCAATTTGCAGCTACCTTGAATCTCCCGAATGTGATGCTAGGCGGAGAAGATCTCACTCAGCCTCAGTAGGTGCACCTGAATCTGCACACAAGATGCAGGGAGTATTGTGAGTACTTCCAACTCAGAAAGTAATAAATATAAATAAAGACTGAGGATAAGAAATCCTAAATAAACACAAAGCAAAGCTATAAATACAACAACGTGAACCAATAGCATAATACAGTAAACATTGACAACAATTATAATAAAAATCACATCAGATTAAGAATAAATGACAATTAAATATGCAATGCAACACATACAAGGTATAATACAAGGTATAATACCCGATATTTATGGACTAGTACCATACAAGGTACCATATGACCGTGATAGTATGATGTATAAAGTATATTAAAAATGAGTAGTATTTTAAGTAATTTGAGACAATTCTTAAATTATGCGGGTAATTGGTTAATTACCGGGTAACGGGACATTACCTAATTAACTAATAAGTTTGAATAAAGACTAAAATACCCCCACCCTGACCCCTACGTGGCAGCAAGCCAATTCCTAACCAAATGACTCTTAGTCATTTTGGCTAGGTGGCAAGTAATGGCAAGTTCTTAAATTGATGGCTACCCTATGGCTCAATAACGACTTTTTGTCACTATTTATTATCTCTAGCCAAGTTTTCAAACACATCTGCTTCTATATTCACTTTATATGTTTCTTCTCTTGTAAGTGGATCTATCTGTTACTTTAGGTGTCTCATTTTTGGTTTATGAAAGTTTAGGATTTGGAAACTTGCTCGTATCTCTGGGTATGAGAATGTTGTAGTTCTTAACTAAGTGCTCCTTATGTTACCTGGTGCTACCTTTTCCAAGAATATCATACGGATTTTTCCCTACTCCAGGTACATTAAGGTTATCCCTTCTTTCTTTTTGTCATGATCTATACGACACGAACGAAACGAGCAAATGCACAACTTCTATAAATGACTCTATTCATCGAAATACTAGAGATGCTTATGTTCCTGATTCCCCATGTGTCATATTATTCTATCATCTGTTCATGTGTCTCAAAAATACGTAATTTGGTAAAAGTTTATTTCATGATATTAATCAGAGTCATAATGGTCTTATGACGTACCGAGAGATTTTATTAACATATTATATATACATTTCATGCATTTATACATGTAAATTGACCCAAGATGGCGTTATATACCCGTAATATATGAATAAATATGTATATGGGATATGAGAAAGATTATGGCGTTATATACGCACCACCACCTGATCAGCTGGTATACGTTGATGATTTTGCCCACAGTGGCCGAGATGATATGATGGGATGCCCTCAGAGGCCTGATGATATTATGGAGCTTTTACCTATGCACGACATGACATTCATACGCATATACATGACACTATAATTATTTCATGATTTACAAAGTTATCCAGACTTATAGGTTAGGTCATTTACTCTATATTTCTTCCATGTCTGTTATGTACTTATTTGTGTGCCTTACATACTCGGTACATTATTTGTACTGACGTTTTTTTTGCCTGGGGACGCTGTGCTTCATGCCCGCAGGTCTTGATAGACAGATCGAGAGTTCTCCAAGTAGGCTATCAGCTCAGCGGAAGATGTCGGTGCGCTCTATTTGCTCCGGAGTTGCTTATTTGGTCAGTATGATTTAGACGTGTATTGTTTGGTATGGAGGGGCCCTGTCCGACCTTTATGTTAAGTGTGTACTCTTAGAGGCTTGTAGACAGATGTCATGTATACGAATGATTGTATGGCCTTGCCGGCCTATGTTTTGAGTTTACAAATGATCATGTTGGCCTTATAGGCCCATAAGTCACATGTATAAGTTTTATGTCAGGTTGGGTCGTTCTATATTGAGTATTCCCATATGTTTATTCTAGTTTGCCCATGATGGACCGTTTGGCCCATTTGCCAACGAAAGTACAATAAGAAAGATATGTTATGTTGGTACTCGGTTGAGTAAGGTACCTAGTGCTCGTTGCGGCCCATAGGTTTTGGTCGTGACAGTGCAGACCACTTAATTTTGACTGCAGCCGCACAGCCCCAGGTTTAGACTACTAGGGTCTCTGATGTTTCATCAGTCGGACCGCACAAAAATGAGTGCGGCCGCACAAGTCCACTATGGACTGCACCATTTTGAGTGCGACCGCACAGTTCATGCACACAATTTCCTTAACTTAGAGGGCTGTGGACCACACAAAAGTGTGTGTGGCCGCATAGCCTCTAATGCGGACTGCACAAAAGTGTGTGCGGCCGCATAATTCAAATTTCACTGGCACTGTTTTATAGGGTTTATGCAATTTTGCTCTCAAATTGACATGGTTTTAGCAAACACACAGCATTAGTTATTTACCCAGACCCCAATTATACTTCAAGATGCTACCCGCATGATTCCAAGCATAAACAACTAAACATTGACGTTTTTAGGCATGTAATTAACCCTAAATCAAAGAACAAAAGCAAACAAAAGATGAAGAATCTATAGAAGAAATTAACACACCAGTGTTGAAGATGCAGGTTAGAATCTAAGTCGATGAAATGAGGGAAGATTTGAGAGCAATGGGAAAATGCACTATGCTAGCTTAGCTTCAGGGCTCAAAAGGTCGAAAAATGTAAAAAGATGAGAGAAACCCTATTTATTCTGTTATCCGTCGGGCACAGTTTTCTACCTGAGTGCGGCCGCATAATTTTGATGCGGTCCGCACTCCTTACCTACCCGTGTGAAGCCCTGCTGCGGACCGCACAAAAATAAGTGTGACCGAACATCAGTGTGGACCGCACAAAATTGTGTGCGGCCGCAATTTTTGAAGCTTTTTTGACAAACCAACTTCAGAGACCATGCATGTTGACACTTAGCAAAATTTTCTTGCATAGTCCCTGCAATGCACACCCATTCCCACATACACTTCAAAACTAGTTAGTGTAAAACAAATCCTATCTAATCTACAGAAGAAAAACAAAAGAAAGAAAAGACATGGGTTGCCTCCCAAAAAGCGCATGATTTAACGTCGCGGCATGACGCAGATTACCAATCATGTATGATAGAATATAAGGGTCCATCAAACTCTATACATAACCAGGTTCTCTATCAGGTTCAACAGTACACACACACAAGAGTAAATAAATGGGAAGAGGAATTTTACGTGGAAAATTCCCAACTCAACGGGATTAAAAACCACGACCTACCCTTGTAGGATTTTAACTTTACTACTGAGCAACTTTTGGATTACAACCAATGCAACCTAGGAATTAACCTCTTAATCCCTTACTAACTTGTAATACTCTATTACAAGCCACTTTGTAATAACTCTATTACAAAGACTTTACAACATGACTAACTCTAGCCAAGACGCAAACACGCTGGTTTTAAGGTTTACAAAGGGGTTTCTATAGAATGCTTCTAAACAAGCTAGATAGGAATTACTATTGAAAAACTATTACAAAGTTACAAGTGTTCAAGTATTGTGTTTTAACTCCCTTGAATGTATATATACATGTGTGACATCACTTACAATGACGCAAGCAAGGTAGGTAAAAAGTCTTCCCTGGAAAGTTGACTGCAGCACTATTCCTGCACTGTAGCGTGTGCAGGCAGCAACTTTCCAACTGGAAAGTTAACTTCGTATAGTCTTCTCAAAAACTG
The DNA here is from genome assembly GCF_001879085.1 of Nicotiana attenuata. Taxonomy (NCBI): domain Eukaryota; kingdom Viridiplantae; phylum Streptophyta; class Magnoliopsida; order Solanales; family Solanaceae; genus Nicotiana; species Nicotiana attenuata. Next base: position 235,104 of record NW_017671493.1, read on the forward strand.
GTAGGGACCTATTCCCTCAGCTGTTCCTTCCACTTTGAAGAGTTGAATCATATTCCACGCTGAATCCCAACCTGGAACCTTGTGATCTTAAGGTCTTGTAAATGTGTAACAGGTTCCTTATCTGGTTCTGAATAGTAAGTTTGTTAGATCATCAAAACATAAAGTAAAGTACTTATGACCAAAGTACTTGTAACCCATCGATTTTCCCCTTTTTGATGATGACAAACTCATAATTAAAAATCCCAGAAAGAGCCATATAGAACCAGACTGTGAACTAGAAAGACCTTATGTTTTCCCCTGAATCTCTACATCCTCCCTTAATCAGTACCTGAACTTTTGTAAGTTCCCCCTGAATCTGTATTTCTCCCCCTTCAGATTATTATTCATTTATGCTCTTTATAATTCAACTGAATCTTCCCCCTTTTGGCATCATAAAAAGCACAGAACAAGTTAGTAGCATAAAGGAGTCTATCATAGCTAACTATGCCACTTATATGCTCACAACATGATAGAGAACAGAAACAAAAGAGCAACAGCATAGATAGCAAAAAGGAAATCCCTTTCATTAACCAAATTTGGACTTTTACATGTTAGAGCAGAATCATTGTTTTCATCCACAGTCTAAAACAAACAAAAAAACAATTGCCAGAAACAACAAAACATCGCCAAGAACAACTTAAGAAGATAGACACTGGAAACTGGACAGGGGACATTCTTTAAGGGACACTGGAGGAAGGGGGCTTGGAAGAGGAAGCAAGGGTTTGGAGGACAAGATCCATGCGAGCATTCGCAGACATTTGCTCATTGAGAAGTCTTTCTTTCAGGTCCTCTATCTATTTACTGAGTTCAGCATTCTTCGTTGTTAGGCGTGCGACCTCTGAGCTATGAGAACTACTAGAACCAGGTGCCTCTTGCAACTGACTGAGCTGACTCTCAAGAATCGCGTTCCTAGCCTTCAACTTCCAGATCTCCTCTTTGGCACTATTCTGAGCATTTATTAGTTGAGAGATTGTGGAAGTGCTTCCAACTCCTTTGACTTTTTTAATACACTCACACTCCTTAATAGTAGTTTTTGAAAAGTATTGCTTTTTAGTGCCCAATTTGGCCTGACCCATAGGTACTTTGATAAACTCAAAGACCATTGTAAGAAGGAACCCATAAGGCAGTCCAGGATTCCCATCTCTAAGGTTATCTACCTTCTGCATATGCTCAATCATTATGGCAGGCAAATTGATGGTGGTAAAATTATTCAAGGCTTCCATAAGGAATAGGTCAGCTTTGGATGCAACATATCTTCTTTCAGCGCGGGGAAGAAACACTTTGTTAACCATCTCAAAGAGCAACTGATATGCTGGAAGGTGTGCCTTCTTATGCACCTGTTCCCCATGTTGTACTACCTTTTCCTTAACAATGGCATTTTTGAAGTTTGGTGTGCAGGCACCCTAAACAGATGCAGTCATTCGGCAGGAACACCCAGAATTGACCCCAGTAAGGCAGAGTCCATCACTATGTCCACCCCATTTACCAACACACAGATTTGATCACTATCTACTGTAAAGAGGCTGGTGTAGAAACTCTGTACCTCCTCCTCATACACTATAAGAGCCTCACTTGTAAACAGATTGGTCCACTGTTGAGAATCACAAATGTCCACTAATTGTCTCATCCCAGCAATCTCTAGAATGTCAGAGGCAAATGTGCGGCCCCACAGTACTTTCTGATTCCCCAACTTCCTTTTCTCAGACCTTAGAGACCCACTAACTTTTGCTTTCTTGATGGAACCAGGTTCCTCCTCATCATCATCCCTTATTCTTTTTACTGACTTGCCATCAGACTTTTCCTTCTCCACTGACTTGTTCTGTATATGCTTTTTCCACTTCTTCCTCATCAGACTTGTCACCATTCTCCTTCACTGTCTTGTCACCAGAATCTTTTACCAACTTTTCACTGGAAACAGCATCAGCACTCTTGGAAGGACTCTCAGCACACTTAGAAGTGTGCCGTTTGGATTAGAGAGAGAGTGCTTCTTCCTTGAAGACTTGCGGGTCAGGGAACTAGGTTCCTCTTTGGTTTCCTAACCCACATCAACTACAAGGACATCCTTTTCTTGTACAACTTTTCCATCTTTGACAACCTTCTCCTTCTCCAACTCATTTTACTCTTCTTGAGAGAAGGCTCTAGAGCCTCTTTTTTCTGCAACCGTGTAATGGGTCGCTTAAGAGGTGGCTCTGAAGTTACCACTGGCTTAGTCCTAGCCCTAATAAAACTAGCATATGCCAAATCATCTGCATTTTCTTCACTGTCAGGATTCGTCTCAGGCACCACCATATTCAAAGGCTCAGCATAGAAGTGGGGAGAAGGAGCAGGATCAACACTGGCCTGGGTAGATGACTCCTGACTTGGGTCCTCCCCGGAGGGATCAAACTCATCATTTGGGACCCCAGTAGCATCATCTTGTACCGTTTGTTCGAATGGCACAAGTGCTCCTTTTTCTTCTGATGGCTAAGGCTCTTCCCCCTGAAACTCAGACACTCCTCCATCTTCCTCTACAACAATCCTTCTGAAGCAATGGAAAGCATATTTTCTATCCCCTCTCTTTCTTGTGGTTTCATGGAAATTTCAGCAGAAGAAAGAGTGATACCTGTAGAATCGTGGCATGTCATGGTTGTCTCAGTCTCTTCATGACTAATCACCTGATTTTCACTCGAGTGCCCAACCATGGAGATGGTTGATGATTCCTGAACAAGGTTCCCCTGTTTACCCTGTTCACCCTGTTGACTCTGTTTGACCGGTGAGACTAGAGGAGGACAAACATTCTCAAACTTGCTCATATAACGAGCAGACTCGGAGTGGGTTGGAGAGGAAGTGGAGTGTGGAGGAGACTCTGCTTTAGGGTTTGGACTAGTGATTGTGTTGGGGGAGGAGTTTACCACTGGAATGCAGACTTGTGAGGACTCAATCACGGTGTTATCAGGCACACTGAAGGTTGCTTGATTTTCAGACATGGTGAGACTGTACTCGCAGGGTTGTGAATTGAGAAGAGAGAAGACAAGGAGAAGTTTTTGAATTTGGAAGAGAAGGGTTATGATATTGATTTATTTATGATGAGGGACCAGTTCTGAAATGGTGGCAACCGTTTTGCTTGGGGAGTTGTATCGAGCAGAAAAAGGTGTGACGCTTTGGATGAAAAGACACATCTTAAAGATACTGTCATGTTGATAATGATGTGGCATTGTTTTTGTCCATTTTAAATTGTGTATGAAAGAACAAAGAAGCTACTAACCTGTATCAGGAAAACCAGGTTCCCTAATAGGTCTGGCAAGTGAGTTTAACCCCTTATTCAGCATGCACTGCAGCATCTGCTTCTGTAGTCATCATGCGTGTCTACCTGCAACGGTATAGAGGCGAGTTAGACTTAGCCAGAAAACACTTTAGCTAGCTTTTACCTGACTATGACTTTCATAACCAATCATGAGGAACCAGGTTCTCAGTTGGGTTTTATCATCCCCTAGTGCAAGGCGATTTTTCTCAAAATGCTTTCTTCCCAGGGCTTTTGGTGAAGATGTCTGCAACTTGATCTTCAACAATCAATGTATTTGGCCCGCTTGAGTTGGACTCAAGTTCTTCCAATTTGCTGCTTGGTCCACAACATTTGAGCACAACAGGAGGCTGATGATACATATTCTGCTTCAGTTGTTGGAGTGCCATTGAATTTTTCTTCCTTGAGCCTCATGACACAAGACAGGAACCTAGAGAATGTCCCATTTTAGGCGAGCTTCTCCTATACATTACTTGAAGGATAGTAGAGAACCAGGTTCCGTGTTCCTCTAAGATATCTTAAAATTCTTACACCAGCCTTCAGATGAGAATCCTTTGAATTTGACTTAAACCTTGCACAGAACGCAACTCTGAGCATGATGTCCGGTCTACTTGCAGTGAGATACAGGAGTCTTTCAGTGATGTCTCTATGCATAGTTTGATTTAGAGGAGAACTAGGTTCATCCATGTCTGGGCGTGTAGCTGTGGGAATGGGAGTGTTGATGACCTGTGATGCTTCTATACCAAAACCTTTTTCAATAACTCATTTTTCAGCTCCTGTTGTTGTAGACGCGGGACCAGGTTTGTTGCTGGAATCAATGAGCGTTCTCTACCTTGATCAGTATTTTTATTCTCTCTTGATACGAGTACATCAGGAAGATTCCTCCATCTCTTTTACCATCATATTTTCAAAGTTGATCATTCCCATTGTTGAGAGCATAACAATTGTACCTAGATATCCTCAATTGAGTCAGCAACTTTGGCCAAGATGTTTGCAATCCCTCTATCAAATAATATTGACCGTGCCCAATCTTCAAGAGCCCCTTTCTTCTTTTCCACAACTCCATTTGTTGTGGTGTTCATGGAGATAAGCGGTTGAGTAATTCTTCCTTGAATACAACATTCATCCACTTTGGCATTATCCAAACATGTTCCATGATCTGATCTGATACAGGCCACATTTGTTTCTATCTATACCTGGATCTTCTTGACAAAAGCCACAATTACTTGAAAAATCTCATCCTTGGTTTTGAAGAGCAGAGCCCAAGTGGAATTGAGGTGCCGACTTCCCCCTTTTGGGCTTAAATAGAGATCTGACATACTTTCCTTTTGCACATGTATTATACACGTTGTGTTCCTTGATACTCAACTTGGTCAGATCACGAACCAGGTCCTTCAGGGCCAGTATATTCAGTCATAAAACACTTGCATATCCCTTCCTTTTGTCCCATAGTTCAGCATTGTTTTCAACAACTCTCAACCAACTTATATCACCGCTTTACAAAGGCTCAAACCTAGCAACATAAGTATTCTTGTATCTTTTGGCTACAGCATCACCTCACCAGTCATAGGTTTTGAGATTGCGCATATCCTGGACAAGAATTTCACTTTATTGCCCTTGACACATATCTTCCAACTCCTAAAATGTACCCCTTTTAGCTATTTTCAAAAGGGTACACTCTCTCCTTGCAGGCCTTTTAGTAAAGGAAATTGATCGTATTTTCCTTCATGTGTTTTGAGCAGCTACTGTCCCTATGCCATTGTTGGCTGCTCACCTTCACTGCTCCCTGCACAAGGAAATCAAGGGTTAGATTTAGCAACCCAAATGAGTTTGAGTGAAAACTCTAAGTGTTCAAGTATTGTGTTTTACCTCCCTTGAATGTATATATATGTGTGTGACATCACTTATAATGATGTAAGCAAGGTAGGTAAAAAGTCTTCCCTGGAAAGTTGACTGTATCAGTGTTCCTGCACTATAGCGTGTGCAGGCAACAACTTTCTAGCTGGATTGACTTCGTACAGTCTCCTCGGGAACTGGTAGGGACCTGTTCCCTTAGCTGTTCCTTCCACTCTAAAGAGTGGAATCATATTCCACGCTGAATCCCAACCTGGAACCTTGTGATCATAAGGTCTTGTAAATGTGTAACAGGTTCCTTATCTGGTTCTGGATAGTAAGTTCGTTAGATCATCAAAACATAAAGTAAAGTACTTATGACCAAAGTACTTGTAACCTATCAATGTGAAATGGAGAATCGCCACCATGTGGCCATCATCAACCTTGCCAAGATAATGCTTAACCCGGTGCCCATTGACTCTAAACACCTCATTGTTCTTAATTTTCAAATCTAGAGCACCAAAGGGGGTTACATTCACCACTTCAAAGGGGACACTCCATTTTGACTTCAACTTGCGCGGGAACATCCGTAACCGGGAATTGAACAAAAGCACAAGATCACCCTCATTAAACTCCTTGTTATGGATATACTTGTCATGGAGGTACTTCATCTTCTCCTTGTAAAGGGACGAACTTTTGTAGGCATGATACCGGAATTCATCAAGCTCATTCAAATATGCCACTCTTAGGTTTGCAGCGATATCCCACTCAAGTTTCAACTTTTTCAAAGCCCGCATGGCCTTATGCTCAAGTTCTACCAGAAGATGACATGCCTTCCCAAACACTAATCAATATGGAGACATCCCAATCGGCATCTTGTAGGTCGTCTTATAATCCCAAAGAGCATCATCAAGTTTTCTTGACCAATCCGTTTAGTTGGCATTCACAGTCTTTGATAAAATACTCTTGATCTCTCGGTTGGAGACTTCAACCTGTCCACTTGCATGAGGATGGTAGGGGGTTGAGACTTTATGAGTGACACCATACTTTGTGAGTAAGGTATCAAAAGCCTGGTTTCAAAAATGCGAACCCCCATCACTAATACTGGCCCTCGGAGTACCAAACCTCGTGAAGATGCTCTTTTTCAAGAATGCCACCACACTTCGAGCTTCATTGCTGGGTAAAGCCACAGCTTCAACCCATTTGACACATAGTCCACAACTACCAAAATGTAAGTGTTCCCACAAGAGCTTACGAATGGTCCCATGAAATCAATACCCCAAACATCAAAGATATCAATCTCTAAAATGGTGGTAAGGGTCATCTCATTATTCTTAGAAATCCTACCGGCCCTTTAACATTCATCACAATGCTTGACTAGATCACTAGCATCCTTGTAGAGAGTAGGCCAATAGAATCCACAAGTCAAAACCTTTGTTGCCTTTCTAGCTCCACCATGGTGGTCACCGTACGGTGAAGAGTGGCAAGCCTCAAGAATTTCCATTTGTTCTTCTTCTGTCACACATCACCGGATCATACAGTACATATCCGGAAAAGATTACGGCTCATCCCAATAATAATCCAAGCAATCCTGTTTGATCTTATTCCTTTGGTTTGAAGAGAACTCATTCGGTATAATGTCGCTCACAAGATAATTGGCTAAATCGGCAACACATGGCATCCTGGTCATTGAAATGGCTAACAATTGCTCGTCGGGGAAGGAATCATTGATCTCAAGGCCATCATTTGGCCTCCCCTCTTCCTCCAAACGGGACAAGTGGTCCGCCACTTGATTTTCACTACCCTTGCGGTCTTGAATATCTAGATCAAACTCTTGCAAAAGAAGCACCCACCGCATAAACCATTCCTTGGAATCTTTCTTACTCATCAAATACCGAAGCGTCGCATGGTCGGTGTGAACAATCACCTTAGTACCTATCAAACACGGCCGGGACTTCTCCATGGCAAAAATAATAGCAAGTAGCTCCTTTTCGGTCACTGTGTAGTTGACTTGGGCATCATTCATGGTCTTGCTAGCATAGTAGACCGGATGGAAGATTTTGTTGATTCTTTGCCACAACACCGCTCCAACCGCAACATCACTAGCATCACATATGAGCTCAAAAGGAAAGCTCCAATCGGGTGCGGTGATAATAGGAGTAGTAGTCAACTTGAACTTAAGCAACTCAAATGCCTTCATACAATCTTCATTGAAATGGAACTTGGCATCCTTCTCCAAAAGTTTGCACAATGGGTGCACCACCTTGGAAAAGTCTTTGATTAATCAGCGATAGAAACCTGCATGACCCAAGAAGCTCCTCACTCCCTTCACGGATGTAGGGGGTGGGAGTTTGGATATCACCTCAATTTTCGCTTGGTCGACCCCAATACGATATTTTGAAATTTTCTAGCCGAGGACAATGCCTTCCTCGACCATGAAGTGACACTTCTCCCAATTCAACACCAAATTTGTCTCCTCACATCTAGCCAAAACTCTATCAAAATTGTTCAAACAATCTTCAAACGAATTCCCAACCACAGAAAAATCATCCATAAAGACCTCAAGAACATCCTCCACCTTGTTGGTGAAAATAGCCATCATACACCGTTGAAAGTCAACGGTGCATTGCATAACCCAAATGGCATCCTTGAAAACGAGAAAGTACCATAAAGACATGTGAAAGTGGTCTTCTCTTGGTCCTCGAGAGCAATAATAACTTGATTGTAGCCGCAGTATCCATCAAGGAAGCAATAAAAAACACGTCCGGCCAACCTATCAAGCATTTGGTCAAGAAATGGAAGCGGGATATGATCTTTCTGAGTGGCTTTATTGAGCTTCATATAGTCCATGCATACTCCCAATCCGGTGATAGTTCTTGTGGGGATCAATTCATTCTTGTCATTTGTTACCACAGTCATTCCCCCTTTCTTGGGACACATTGCACTGATGAGGTCCACGAGCTATCAGAGATGGGGTACACAACCAGGCATCAAACCACTTGATAATCTCCTTCTTCACCACCCATTGCATTGCTTCATTTAGTCTTCTTTGATGTTCAACAGAGGGTTTGGCTCCATCCTCCAAAATAATCTTGTGCATATGCCGCGGATATCCGCCAAAGTTCATCTGATTGCTCTTTTCCCTTTTGTAGCACCTCCAATGTGGACTCTACCTGCATGCCAGTTAAGCAAGAAGAAAGGATAACTGGTAAAGTAGAAGAATGGCCAAGGAATTCATACCTAAGAAGTGGAGGCAATGGCTTTAACTCCAATGTAGGAAGCTCCTCGATTGAGGGCTTTGTTGGAGGAGTCTTCCGGTTTTCAAGATCCAAAAATAGCTTTCGGGGCTCATAAGTGTACGACCCCATGCCTCTCAATGCATTTACACACTCCACATAGCCATCACTTTCCTCATCATCATCCAGGTCGAGCAACACGGCTTCTATTTTTTCCTCAACATTCATTGTGGCACTAGTATCATCAACAATCACGTCGGCTACCAAATCCATGAACGAGAAAACCTCATTACTATTCGGTTGCCTCATTTATTTGCTCACATGGAAGACCACCTTTTCTTCACCCACTCGGAATGTGAGCTCACCGGCTTCCACATCAACAAGAGCCTTCCCCGTAGCAAGGAAAGGTCTACCCAAAATGATAGGCACCTCATAGTCCACTTCACAATCAAGGATCACAAACTCCGCTGGGAGGATGAACTTGTCAACTCGAACCAATACATCATCAATAATACCCAACGGCCTCTTCATTGTCCGATCCGCCATTTGCAACCTCATGGATGTGGGTCTTGGTTTCCCAATTCCCAAAGTTTTGAACACCGAATAGGGAATCACGTTGATATGTTCCCCGAGATCACATAATGCTTTGGCAAAATCGGCTCTCCCAATAGTGCAAGGGATTGTAAAAGCGCCCGGATCTTCCAACTTTGGAGCCATTGAGTGTACAATAGCACTCACTTGATGAGTCATCTTGATGGTCTCACAATTCATTGATCTTTTCTTTGTTAACAAGTCCTTAATGAACTTGGCATATCCCGGAATTTGTTCCAAGGCTTCAACCAACGGCACATTAATTGAAAAAATCTTCATCATATCAATAAACTTTTTAAATTGGTTCTCACTGTTTTGCTTTGCAAGCCTTTGGCGGTATGGAGAAGGAGGCCTTGACATTGGCGCCTTGGCCTTTTGCACTACCGGTTTCGGCATGTCAATCACGTGTTCTCTAACAGGTTCATCTCTTCTTCAGTATCCTCCACACTTTCATCTATATCAATTCTCACTTCTTCATTAGCTTGAACCACATTGGTTGGGATTTCATCCTCTTGAACCACAACATCTTCATCCACAATCCTTCTTTGATTTGAGGTGGTTGCATCTCCACCTTTTCCACTTCTAGTAGTCACGGCCATAGCATGTCCCGTATTATTCCCACCATCCGAGTTTACCACCGTATCACTAGGTAGTGCCCCCTTAGGACGAGTGTTCAAAGCTTGTGAGATTTGGCCTAATTGAACCTCCAAATTCCGAATAGAAGTGTTGCGAGGCTAATTGAGCATCGGAGTCGGCACTCTTCTCCATCATCTGTTTAAACATGTTTTCAATTCTACCCATCTCATTGGAAGAAGAGCTCGGGCCTTGAGAAGGATAGGAAGGTGGATTGCTTGGTTGTTGAAACATCGGGGGCCTTTGAAAACCCAACCCCCGTTTGTTGTTGTTGTTCCACCCTCCTTGGTTATTTCCTCCCGAATTGCCTTGATTTCTTTGATTGCTCCAATTCCCTTGATTTTTCCAATTGCCTTGATTAGGATTACCACCACTCCAATTGCCTTGGTGTTTTTGGTTGTTCCAATTACCTTGGTTTCCTTGTGACCTCCATTGTTGTTGATTTTGTCCTTGAGCATTGTTCCTTTGACCTTGATAATTGTTGACATATTGAACTTCTTCTTCTTGCTCATTGAACAAATCGCCTTGATTATATCCAACTATCATCTTGCATGAATTGTTCCGGACGATTTTACATTTGTCGACCTTGTTGCCATCTCTTGTTTACCATGATGTTCGCACCTTCCATTGCATTCACTTGTCTTGGCCCTTGAACTTGTTGAAGCTGAGCTTTGGCCAATTTGTTTATGGTAGTTGTCAACTCAGCAATAGCTTGCCCATGATCATGTGCTCCTTGTGTAGGTGAATGATATTTTGGTCACCTTGAGGAACATTGGCTCTACTTTGCCATGCCGATGAGGTATCGCCATCTCATCAAGAATTTCACAAGCTTCGGCGTAAGAACTGTTCATGAAGTTCCCCCCGGTGAGTTGGTTAACCACACATTGATTCATTGTGTTAATCCCTCTGTAGAAGGTTTGATGGATCATGGGCTCAGTCATATCATTGTTCGGGAACTCTTTTACCATGGTACAATATCTTTCCCAAACCTCGTGCAATGGCTCATTGAGTTCTTGCTTGAATGCAAGAATCTCATCCCGTAGAATTGTCATATGTCCCGGAGAAAAGAATTTGGCAATGAATTTTTCCGTCAACTCATCCCAAGTACGGGTGGAATGATTTGGCAATCTCTCTAACCAATCCAATGCCTTTTCCCTTAGAGAAAAGGGAAAAGCCTCAACCGCAGCGCATCCTCGGAGACATTTGTTTTCTTGCTCCCCCAACAAGTATCAACAAACCCTTTGAGATGCTTGTAATCATTTTGACTCGGAGCTCCGGTGAAGAATCCCCGTTGCTCAAGTAGTGTAAGTATCACATCGATAATTTGGAAGTTGCTCTCCCTAATCCGCGGCGGGACTATAGCACTTGCATAACCCTCGTTCGGTAATTATCGGTGAGCTGCTGCTCTTGGTGGAGGTGGGGGAGGGGCGGGCACATTATCATAAGGCGGGCGGCCTCGTCTTTTAGCTTGAGGTTCAAGAGGAAACTCATCCATGGCATCATCGTCCACTTCCTCCCCCAATGGCACATTTCGATGGGCTCGTTGTTGAGAGCCATTTTCGTACCTAAAATCAATTTAAAATAATAATTACTGACTCGGAAGGAAAAGAAGACAAAGCACACAAAAACCTAGATATATAGCTAAATCCGTTTAACTCCCGAGCAACGGCACCAAAAATTGATGTCGCCCAAACTCACACCACAATTATAGGTAGTGAGGCGGTCGAAGCAATAATAAATCCCAACACGAGTCGGGGTCGAATCCTCAGGGAGTTAGAAATGGGATTTGGTATACGCCTAGTGTAATTGTATATTGTGCCTCAATTTGCACTTCCACATTCTTGTTGGTTGTTCTATTTCTACTTTAAACTATTGATTGCAAGTAATAAACTAGAAGATAATGTTTTTGGTTTTGCTTGTTTTTCAAATGATAAAGGATCTAGGGTCGTGACTTCCACCTAGGTGGTTACCTAACGGTTTGTAAGCTCAAGGGAAAGTTCGATTTGTCGGGTTGTAATATAGCAATCACACGCAATTACCCACTCTATACCTCTCGATAGTTTGAGTGATTTTGCCCAATTTGGTTTTCTCAAGTCCAAATGGTTATTGCACAAATCAAGTGATATATGCTCAAGTCGGGTCTTACTATCTCTAGATTTGACCCTTTAATTGGGGCTATCAATTTCTTGAGTTCACCCCAATTCCTTGTTATCCAAGTTTTCCTACACTTAGTCTCTCTTTCTCAAGTAAAGACTAAGTCAAATAGGCATGAATCAATGTTTGCAACCATTAATTCTAGAATTCAAGCCTAAACCAGGCTAAATATCGCTAACCCAATCACAAACAATCCCTAAATTAAATACTCATTAAGTACCCACCCTAGGGTTGAGCCACAACCCTAGCTAAGATTTAGCTACCCATGAAAAATAAAGAAATACAAGAAGAAATTAAGATTGAATGAATAATAATTGATTAAACAAAGAAAATCTAATGCCGAGAAGTCAACCTAGTACAAAATTACTTAAAGAAGTAAAGAAAACCACTCAGGTGCACCTCAGCAAACTAAAATTAACCTAAAAAGGATAAAAAGTTCTATTTATACTAAGCTGAAAATATCTGACAAAAATGCCCCTACGAAGGTTGTGCGGCCGCATAATTCTGGTGCAGTCCGCACAATGGGCTTCTGCGGCCGCATAATTATCGTGCGGTCCGCAGTCTTGGGAATTTGGGCTTGGAACTTTAGGGCTAATGCGGTCCGCATAAAACTGGGCGCGACCGCACTTCTAATTCTACAGCCGCACAAAAGTGATGCGGTCCGCACTCTCTACTTTTGGACTTGAAACAGCTCTCTGATTCTTCAATCCTGCGGACCGCATAATAATGACTGTGGCCACACTTGACCTCCTGCGGCCGCACAATTTTGGTGCGGTCCGCATTCCTTTAGCTGGCCTAAACACTATTCTCTGAATCTTCCCTCTGCGGCCGCACTAGAATTGTGCGGTCCGCGCTGCTGGCCTTTTTGCCCTTTTTGGTTCTTGTACACTTTTGACTCCTTTCTGAGTTGATTTTGGCTTCTTTGGCTCATTTCCCAATATTCATGCAAGTTAGCACATTTCGTTAGTTTCCGGGAATACCTTTAAGCATTTTTAAGCTAAAACAAAAGTAAAAGAGAGCAAATAAGCAGTCAAAATCCCTACTTAACAACATCGTCGTTCTTAGGGAGTCTGTATCCATCACCTATCCCAACCAGCTACTAGGCATGAGCATTGAGCGGGTACCGCTGCTCCAATAAGGTCCTCTTCTTCAGTCGTGGTCGGCCGACCCCTATCCTCAACTGCAAATCCATCATCCCATAGAAATGGTCCATAAAACTATCATCACGAGCATTGCACTCGGCAACTGTCAATGATGGCATAACATTCTCTTCTTTTATCCGGATACTAGTGATGTCTGTTTGTCGTAGGGGCTGATCAATGTTGTGGTCGAACTCTGTCTCCTCCTCAACCTCCTCGTGTCTTAAGAACTAAGTCAAAAAATTGGCAAATGGCATTCGATCGACCTTCTTACTCATTTTTACTAAATACGTCTGGTAGCGGATCGGATGACCCACATTCACTCTTTGACCTGTCATGAGAAATTAGAGCACACAAGTCTTCTCACGGCTAATGAGCGTGTCATGATTGCACGGTAGGAGCCATGCATTTATCAGTTTAAGCCACACTTGAGCCTTCGCCCTCATCTTCTTCTTGGGGAATCTCTTGTGCCGATTTGTTTTCTTATCCCGGACCCATGCTGGCGTAGAATTGACACCACAAAGCGTGTGTCTCAGCTCTCAATATGTAGGCCGACGAATGAACTAGTCCAATGGCTCCACAGGAACACTGGAGCACCTAAAAAGTTACATATGGCCGAGGCTGAAAAGTTTATCAATCGTCCACGAATCGGCACCAGCTGTTCGTATCCTGTGCATCAAACCCTGCATAAAATTCCCGAACTAGACTAAGATTAATATCCCATGTGTTCTTGAATACATAGCTCAACCCCACTTCATGGATGCCCCTCCAAATTGCCTGGTACTTTGCTTTCAGGCTGTGTTCATGGATAGCAGCTTTTGGATGTACATGTTTTGGCCTACAGCGCCTATACCAATCCTTAATATGTGGGGGTATGCTTTTAATGCCAAACTCCCATTGGCCTTGAGGTTGTGGACGTGTGGCTGCAATAGCTACCACAGCGCCCAATCCTTCACTTTGACTGGAAGTAGCTTCCCCCCCCCCCCCTTTTCTCTTCTTCGGGGGAGGTGTTAAGGTAGCCTTAGCCTTTGCCAGAGTGGTGGATGTGGCTTTGCTTGTATCTTTTCTAGGAGGCATATTCGTCCTACACGAGTAAGCATTAATCAGTTAAGCTGCACTACAACATTCAACACATGGTCTTGCCACCCCACGCTTAAGAGTTTAACACCTGATTTGCATAAATTTCCAAGGTTACTCAGACTTCACCTCGTGTTATCTAAGCGTGAGAATCAAGCAATGACACATAGATGTTTCCTCCAAATTCGAAGCCTCGGTCTATGGGTGAGCCACCCCACACTTAAATTTTACAGTGGTGGATGACTACATAGCACTAGTCTTAAACTCCCAGAGACTCGAATTCCAATGGCGACAGAGAATGCCTTTTAGTCATTATAACAAACACTTAGCATACACTAGCGCCATGGGAGTGCTTGTATGGGTGAGGGATTGCCTCACCCTCCCAATTTGTCTTGGGAGTTCCGTACCACCACGCGTTCATACAATAGCAACACCATTCCTATAGGGTTCGTGGTATTGGGACAAAAACACATTATTACAATGAAGAACAACCCCAAAATTTGTGGCTAATTTCATACCTTCATCCAACTCGAACTTGCAAAAGAAAGGAGATAAAAATCATACATTTGCTGTTTGAAGGGGAGGTATTTGCCTTGCTACTGCTGGTTCAAGTGAAGGAAATAGGAGCAGCTTGCTTGACTTCAATGGAGTTGGGAGGGGGAGGCTTTTTGTTTTTGCAGTGTTGTGCAAGAGTGTGTGAGTTTGAGTGGGAGGAGAAGAGGAAATAAGGGTTTGGGCGTTAAGTTAAGTTTTTAAGGGAGCGGTTAAAAGAAATAAGGGAAAAAATTAAAATAAGCTGAAGAAAAATACTTACCTGGCGAGGCAAGCTTAGAGGCAAGCTCAGAGGCTGGCACTGTGAGCTTTGAGGCGAGATGGGTCTCGCTATACCCCATGCGAGGCCAATTCTGACGCGAGCCTGGTGGTATGTGGGGCGAGGCCTAACGCCTGGTCCAGCTCGCTGGGGACCAGGCGGTGCACAATGTCCTACTCGACTTGAAAAAATCACCTGCAAATTTGTTAGTACCTAAAAACGAAAAGAAAAATTCTAGCTACACTAAAAATCAACTATGAATTGGGTTGCCTTCCAACAAGTGCCTTAGTTAACGTCACGGCATGAAGAATACAACATCACAATGGATTGCCTCCCATGAAGCGCCTGATTTAACATCACGGCACGACTCAGGTAACCGCATTTAAGGCTCGCTCAACATTAATAAATCACTGACACTACTTTCGCGTCATCCATGCCCAAAACATGTTTTAACCTGTTCCCATTGACTCTGAATGTGTGAGAGTCATTTTCCGCAGCAATCTATATGGCTCCAGTGGGGTGAATCTCTACCACGCGAAATGGTCCTGACCATCTTGACTTTAATTTGCCCGAAAATAACCTCAATCTTGAATTGTATAGCAATACCATATCTCTAGGTTTAAAACTCTGCTAAAGAATATTTTGTCATGCATCATCTTCATTCTCTCCTTGTATAGTCTTGTGCTCTCAATAGCGTGGTAGTGAAACTCATCAAGCTTGTGCAACTCTGTGACTCTACTTGTGCCCGTAGCTTCTATATCGAGATTCAGCTGCCTCAAAACCCACAAATCTATATGCTCGAACTCCACTGGTGAGTGACATGCCTTCCCAAACACCAATTTATACGGCGACATGCCAATCGGAGTTTTGAAAGTGGTACGATAGGCCCAAAGTGCATCATCTAACTTTCTCGCCCAATCCGATCTTGTAGCATTCAGAGTCTTTGTCAAAACGCTCTTTATCTCCCTGTTCAAAACTTCTACTTGATCACTTGTTTGTGAATGATATGGGGTGGAAACCTTGTGGCATACATCATACTTTTCTAACAACTTTGCGAAGGCTCGATTACAGAAGTACGAGCCTCCGTCACTGATTATTGCCCTTGGAGTGCCAAATCGGGTGAATATATTCTTTCTCAAAAAACTAATTACCCCCTTTGCATCATTTGTAGGGAGTGTTACAGCCTCCACCCAATTTGACACGTAGTCCACATCTACGAGTATGTACTTGTTGCCATATGAGCTGACGAAAGGCCCCATGAAATCGATTCCCCATATATCAAACACTTTTACCTCCTGAATTGGGTTCATAGGCATCTCATGTCGGCAGGAAATATACCCGTTTCGTTGGCATTCATCGCAACCCTTCACCCATAAGTGTGCATATTTAAACAATGTCGGCCAGCAGAAGCCTAACTCCAACACTTTCGCAGTTGTCCTTACTCCCCCGAAATAGCCACCATATGGTGACGCGTGACACGCCTGCAAAATAGAAGATTGGTCTATCTGGGGGATACATCTCCGGATCATGTTATCAACACAAATCCTGAACAGATAAGGCTCATCCTAATAATACATGCGACAATCACGAAAGAACTTTTTCTTTTGATAGAGGAAAGGTCATAGGGAACAATACCGCTCGCCAGGTAGTTTGCAATGTCTGCATACCATGGCGCTACCTCAAGACTCGTGGCTAATAGTTGTTCATCCGGGAAAGTCTTTACAATCCCTTCCACCTCAACCTTCTTCTCATCTCCTTCCAGCCTAGACAAATGATCGGCCACTTGATTCTCCGTTCCCTTTCGGTCACGGATTTCCAAGTCAAATTTTGGCAACAGTAGCACCCATCGAATCAGGCACGGCTTTGACTCTTTCTTCTCAATTAGGTACCTGAGAGCAGCATGGTCAGTATAAACAATTACCTTCGAGCCTATCAGGTATGACCTGAATTTGTCAAATACGAACACCATTGCTAGCATCTCCTTCTCTGTGACTGTGTAATTTAGTTGGGCACCACTCAAAGTTCTACTTGCATAGTATATTGGATGCGTGACTTTATCTTTCTGCTGCCCAAGAGCTGCTCCCACATAATAGTCGCTGGCGTCACACATCAGCTCAAATGGTTGCTCCCAGTCAGGTGCAACTATGATAGGTGTTGTCACCAGCCTCTTCTTCAATTCCTTAAATGCTACCCTGCATTAATCAGAAAACACAAAAGGGTGATATTTTTCGAGCAATTTACACACGGGGTTAGCAATTTTGGAAAAATATTTTATAAATCTCCTATAGAAACTGACGTGTCCCAAGAAACTTCTTATTGCCTTGACGGAAGTGGGTGGTGGAAGCTTTTCTATCACATCAACCTTTGCGTGGTCTACCTCAATTCCTTTACACAACACTAGGTGCCCTAAGACTATACCTTCCTGTACTATGAAATGACACTTTTCCCAATTGAGTACCAGATTAGTCTCGATACACCTCTTCAATACTCTTCTCAAGTTCATAAGGCAATCATCGAATGAGTTCCCCACCACTGAGAAGTCATCCATGATGAACTACATTATTTCCTCTACCATATCTGTAAAGATGGCCATCATGCACCTTTATAATGTGGCAGGTGCGTTGCATAGGTCAAACGGCATTATCTGAAAGGCGTAGATGCCATAAGGGCAGGTGAACGACGTTTTCTCTCTATCTTCCGGGGCGATAGAGATCTAATTATACCTCGAGTATCCATCCAGAAAGCAGAAGTGGGACCTCCCTGCCAATCTAACTAACATTGATCAATGAATGGCAGTGGGAAATGGTCTTTCCGGGTAGCCTTGGTCAACATTCTGTAATCCATACAGATTCGCCCCTGTGATTGTTCGTGCTGAGATCAACTCATTATTCTCATTTTGCACTACAGTCATATCGCCCTTCTTTGGCACACACTGAACTAGGCTGACCAGTTACTATCAGAGATGGGGAAGATGATTCCGCATCTAACCACTTGATCACTTCTTTCTTCACCACTTCTTTCATGTTGGGGTTCGGCCTTCTTTGATATTCTCTGGAAGGTTTGTGCCCATCTTCCAGTAAAATCTTATGCATATAAAATGTCGGGTAGATACCCTTAATATCTGCAATGGTCCAACCAATTATAGTATTGCACTCCATCAATACCTGCAAAAGTTGTTCTGCCTGCACATCTAACAAACTAGATGAGATAATTACAGGTAAAGTTGAGTTAGGTCCCAAGAAAGCATACCTGAGATGGTGTGGTAGTGGCTTCAGTTCCAACTTTGGTGGCTCTTCTATCGATGGCTTAGCTGGAGGAGTTTTGCTTTCTTCTAAGTGCAAAGGCTCAAATTCAAGCTCTTTTTCCAAAACTCTTGGCCTTCAAGAGCCAGTACCCACTCCGCTAAGTCCTCTCCATTTGCTTCATCTAAGTTCATGAGACATGCTTCTAGAGGGTCTTTAGCATTCAAGGTCTCATCTTCCTCCTCCAAAATTACATCTACGGCTTCTATTAGAGAGCAGTTAGCAAATTCACTTGGTCGCCGCATAGATTTCTGCACATTGAATGTTATCTCTTCATCATTTAGTCTCATTTTTAGCTCTCTAGTTTCACAATCAATTAAAGCTCTCTCAGTGGCTAAGAATGGTCTTCTCGAAATTATGGGAATCTCCTCGTCAACCCGGCAGTCCAGAATGACAAAATCTGCTGGAAACACAAACTTCCCAAACTGTACTAATACATCATCAAGGATAAATGATGGCCTCTTCACTGTCCGGTCGGCTAGCTGTAGTAACATGGATGTGGTTCTTGCTCTTCCAATGCCTAACCTCTTGTAGATAGCCAAGGGCATCAAGTTTATGCTTGCCCCTAAATCACACAATGCTTTAGAAAAGAATAGTTGCATATCGTGCATGGGATTGTGAAACTCCCTGGGTTTGATAACTTCTCAGCTATGGATCTCGTCACGACTGCACTATAGGTCTGTGTCAATGTAACAATGGAGAGCTCTTGGAAGTCGAATTTACGAGACATTAGATCTTTCATCATTTTGGAATACCCAGGCATCTCTCGCAAAGAGTTAAACAGTGGAATGTTCACCTGGATGTGTTTCAACATCTCCATGAATTTATTGTACTGCTCATCTTTCTAATATTTGGACGATCTCTATGGGAATGGTGCTGGAGGTCGCTTCTTTCCTGTGATTTGAGTTTTATCTTGCTCAGGCACTGCTTCTACTATCATTTCTTGTACTATCTCAATCTCCTTCGAAACCTCTTTTTCTTTGCTTGTGCTCTCTTTTGCATGTTGTACCGTCACTTCAGTTAACCCTATTGAATCATCTATCTCAATGGGTGCTGGCACAAGTGTTTATGTAGGTCGGCTTTCACGAGCAATTTCTTGCTCCAGATCTAGGTCTCTACCATTTCGTAGACTCACTGCCATAAGTTGTTTCACGACCTGCTCTTTTGGATTGATTTGTGTGTCTGCAGGTAACGTCCCTTGTGGACGATTAGTTAGAGCCATCAAAATCTGTCCTAATTGAATCTCAATACCCTTTATCGCTGATTCATGTGAGTCCACTCTCTCTTGAATTTTTTCAATGGACCCAGTCAGTTGTTGCAGCATTCTGTTGTTGTTGTTCAGCATTCCCTTAAGTTCACCCATCATTGTCTCACAATCTGTTGTTGTTGAGGTTGTTGATAAGCCAACTGTTGATTTTGCTGATTGTAACCATGTTGCCTCTAGTAAGGCACCACTTGACCCTGTGGTCGCATAGCTCCAGGATTGTTGTTGTTATTGTACTGTTGTTGTGCCGGTCTATATTGTTGATTCTTTTGTCCCCAATTCTGACCACCTTGCCTCTATCCCCCATAGTTGGCCACATAGTTCATATCTTCCTGATATTGCTGGTTGTCACCTTCCGCACTCCACGAGCAAACATATGGTTGGTTAATGCATGGTGTACATAAGCCCCCATGTTGCGTCTACTATGTGTACATGCTGCTTCTGGCCGGATTCATCGATCTTTTTGGTGAGGATACTCATTTGCGTCATTAGAGTGGCCATATTTTCAGCTATGGAATTGTTTAAGTCCAAAGCCACTAAGTGAACTACATGAGTGATCGTAGAGTCTCTTGTCATCCATCCTGAGTTTTGAGCCATCTTATCAAGTAAGATCTTGCATTCTCTGAATAGTTTGCTCAAAAATGCTCCACCTGCTAAATCATCAACATTGATTGTCCTTTAAGCCTTCTGTCGGTCCCATGTAGAACCTCTGCCCCAACATCTGATCTGGAATGCCATGATGTGGACACTTAACCAGCATACCCTTGAACCTCTCCCACGTTTCTTGTAGTGATTCTTTTGGTCTCTGCTTGAAGCTCAATATATCATCAATTTGTTTGGCAGTTTTATTGGGTGGGTAGAACTTGTTCAAAAATTGCTTGACTAATTCCTCCCAAGTAGTGACGGAATTTATAGGCAGTGAATTAAGCCAAGTCTGAGCTTCTCCTGTCACCGAGAATGGAAACAAAAACAACTTTACAGCTTCTAGTGTCACATTAGGTTGCCTTTGCGTGACACATATCGACAGGAAATTCTTCAGATGCTGCTGAGGATCTTCAATATATGACCCTGAGAACAGTCCCTTGTTCTACAACAAATGTAGCATGTTGTTTGTGATTTGAAATGATTCTGCTTGTATCTGAGGGACTGCAATTGCGGTTGCCAGGTTGTCGGCGGTGGGTTGTGCCCAATCATACAATGCTGCTTCTGGCACAAGAGGCACCACACCCTAATTGTTCGGGCCATTCTCATTGTTTCTGCTATTTAGATTTTCTACTCCGTCATCCATGTCTGGTTCAATTTGTTCTGTTGAGTTCTGCTGCTATTTGCCCTTCTTGTTTGCCCGATTTTGTGCCTTGAAAACTTTCTCAGGATCTGATAATGCTTCAAACAATTCACCAGATCTTGAGGAGTTTCTAGGCATGCACCTGTAACACCCAAGACTACAAACGTTAGAATTTCAATGTATTTAGTTTAAAATGAAGAAAATTGACTACACTAAGAATTATAGCACTTCTTTT
Organism: Nicotiana attenuata; assembly: GCF_001879085.1. NCBI lineage: Eukaryota > Viridiplantae > Streptophyta > Magnoliopsida > Solanales > Solanaceae > Nicotiana > Nicotiana attenuata. The sequence continues at coordinate 255,983 of NW_017671493.1, forward strand.
AGCTGTAATTAATAACACCATTAATTCCCCGGCAACGGCGCCAAAATTTTATCATGCCCAACTATGCCTTATAAAAAGGACTAAGTGGTCGTTGCAAATATATTTCGGTTAATAAGTCCGGAGTCGAATCCCACATGGACTTAACCTATTAAACACAGCTACTAGACTCACGCAAATTCACGTAATCAATCTTTAGAAATATTTAAGTAACAAATTGGATGTTTACTAACTAAATATTACGTAATGAAAATGCATTAAATAGTAACTAACTACGCAAGGGTTCTAGACAAGAATTGGAATGATCGAAGGTTATGATTTCCCCTATTGCCGGAATCATTTCCGCTACGTCTTCTATAAATTTGCCTAAGTCTTCTCTACCGATCACGAGCGCTCTGATTGTCATAACTCTCTCCAGAGTAATTACCAAAATTTACTAGACATATTCTCTCGAATTACACTTGTTGGCATTAAGTACGGCTTACTCGGATCGCACCAAGGTTTGGTTATCCCTAATCCCACCTTTAAACCTTCCGTATTGATCCCTCATATATGTTAGGAGTGATGTTTTTCAACAACTACCTAAATATGCACTCTCTCCCGAGTAATACACACAAAATAGGCACAGTCGATTGAGGGCCCTTCAATCAACAACAATAATAATATAGTTGAACAAATGGAGAAAATACTACGGGAAATCTGTATCAACGTAACAAGAAAATCATCCTCCAATAGGTTCCATCAAAACCCTAGATGAGGACTTCAGCCACTCATATTCATAGTAAAAATATCCAAAATATTTTGCATAATTAAATTACAAAGAAAGGATAAAGGGATGTAGAAATCGATGATTCTAACTCCCAACGGTTGTTCCACGAGCTATCCTTGCCTCCGGTTGCAAAAGTCCTTCAAAAATGGAGTTTTAGATCTAGTTATATGCGTAGGAAAAGACCTAAATGTGTAGGTCAGGCCCTAGTCAAACCAGGAGACGAAATAAGCCTTCAAAGCTCAAAATGTGCGTGCCCCAAACCTGGCCTCGCGAGGTATAACACCAGCTTAACCTCGCCCCAGGCCTGGCATCTGGCATCGCCAGCTTCCACGCCTGGTGGACTTCGCATCCTACATCGCCTAGCATGCTCCCACGCGAGCTAAAGATCTCGCTCAGCCAGCTCTAACGCCTGCTCTAATGGCTGGCTTCGCTAGCTTTCTCATTTGTAGGCTGCTCACTTCTTTCTTTCTTCTTTTCAACTGTTTTCGAGCATGCTTCAGATGGTAATTATTCATTTTGCTCTACTTTCACCTCCAATTTATCTACACATAAAATAGACTTCATTAAGCGCAAATAAAGTGTAATTTATCATTAAAGCATGTAAAAAAGCAAGGCAAATAATGTACTGCACAATGGAATTATAGCCACACATCAGTAGTGCCCCCTTATGACGAGTGTTCAAAGCTTGCGAGATCTGCCCCAATTGAACTTCCAAATTACGAATTGAAGTGTTGTGAGAGGGTAATTGAGCATCGGAGTCGACATTCTTCTCCATCATTTGTTTGAAAATGTTCTCTATTCGGCCCATCTCATTGTTGGAAGAACTCGGACCTTGGGAAGGATAGGGAGGTGGATTGCTCGGTTGTTGATACATCGGGGTCCTTTGAAAACTCGACCCTCGATTCCATTAGTTACCATTCAACCCTCTTTGGTTGTTTCCTCCCGAATAGCCTTGATTATTGCCACTCCAATTGCCTTGGTTATTTTGACCATTCCAATTTCTTTGACTGCTTTGATTGTTCCAATTCCCTTGGTTGTTTTGATTGTTCTAACTACCTTGATTGTTTGAATTCCAATTTCCTTGATTTCCTTGTGGTCGCCATTGTTGTTGATTCGGGCCTTCGGGCCTTGATTGTTGTTTCTTTTTCCCTTGGAAGTTGTTCACATATTGTACGTCCCCTTCTTGTTCATTGTATTATTCATCTTGATCAAACCCACTATCATCTTGCATATAATTTTCAACCCAATTTTGCACTTGAGGACCCTTTTGCCTTCTCTTGTTTACCATCATACTAACTCCCTCCATTGCATTGACTTGCTTAGGACCTTGCACTTGTTGAAGTTGAGCTTTGGCTAGTTGATTCATTGTGGTGGTCAACTCGGTAATTGCTTGCCCATGATCATGTAATTCTTTATGCAACTGAATCACATTTGGATCACCTTGAGGAACGTTTGCTCTACTTTGCCATGCCGATGAAGTATCCGCCATTTCATCTAGAATCTCACAAGCTTCCGCATACGGCGTTGTCATGAAATTTCCACCGGCAAGTTGGTTGAGCACACATTGAATGGTAGTATTGATCCCCCTATAGAAAGTTTGTTGAATCATAGCAACTGTCATCTCATTATTTGGGCACTCTTTCACCATAGTACGGTACCTCTCCCATATATCATGCAAACGCTCATTGGGTTCTTGTTTGACGGCTAGAATCTCATCCCTAAGAGTTTCCATATGCCTGGGAGAAAAGAACTTGGAAATGAATTTCTCGGCCAATTCATCCCATGTATGGATAGAATAATTTGGCAACCTCTCCAACCAATCCAAAGGCCTTCCCCCGTAGAGAGAAAGGGAATAGTCTCAACCGTAAAGCATCCTCAGAGATGTTTGTCTGTTTACTCCTCCAGCAAGTGTGAACAAACCCTTTCAAGTGCTTGTACGCATTTTGACACGAAGCCCCGGTGAAGAATCCTCGTTGTTCCAACAACGTAACAATAACATTTGTGATTTGAAAATTTCCCGCCCTAATGCGGGGGGGGACTATGGCACTTGCGTATCCTTCATTCGGCAACACCGGGTGGAGCCGCTCTTTGTGGAGGAGGGGGTGGAACGGGAACATTCTCTTGAGGCAGTCAGCCTTGTCTATTTGCTTGAGGTTCAAGAAGAACCTCTTCAACTTGATTATCTTCCACGTCCACATCACCCATAGGTATGTTTCCAAGAGCATCATTGTTGTTGAGAGCCATTATTCACCTACAATTGTTTCACAAAAGGAGTGGTAACTCGGAAGTAAAAGAAGACAATTCACACATAAAACAAAATATATATAGCTAAATTTGTTTTTAGCTCCCCGACAACAGAGCCAAAAATTGATGTCGTCCAAGTCGCACCCTCTATTTGAGGTAGTGAAACGGTCGATGCAATAGTAATACCCAACTTTGAGTCGGGGTCAAATTCCACAGGAGCTATGAGATTGGGATTTAGGAGTATATACTATAGTATATGAGCTTGAACTATCCTAAATTGTACTTCCACAAACTTGATTGGTTTTATAGATAAATTAAACTAAGATTGCAACTAAGTAATTGGAACTAAGAAATGATGTTTTTGGTCGTTTTTCAAATGTTGTAAAAGGACTAGAGTTGTAACCATGAGCTAGGTGTTCGCCTAATGGGATAAAGACCTTTATGTTGTTTTGTTGAACAAGGTGTATTATAGCTCACAACAGTGCGTTGCCACTCAATACCTCTCGGTTAGAGAATGGTTTTGCCCAATTTGAATTTCTCAAGACCAAATGGGTATCTACCGAAATGGTTGATAAGAGTTCAAGTCGAGTTGTTACTATCTCTAGGTTGAACCCTTTAATTGGGTTGATTAATTTCTCAATTGACCCAATTCCTTGTTAGCTAGGTTGACCTAGACTAGGTCTCTCTTTCTCAAGAAGAGACTAAGTCAAAAAGGCATAAATCAATGTTTGTAACCATTAATTAACAAATAAAGCATAAACCTAGCTAAATAACAAACACTCATTTATAAACAAGCATAAAATTAATCACCCATAAGGTTTACATACTAGGGTTGGGTCACAACCCTAGCTAAGAATCTAGCTACTCATAATGGGTAATGAAGAAAATAGAGAAAAAAAGAGGATAAAACTCATATTCAAAGATCAAAATAAAAAAATCTAATGTTTAATCACAAAACTAAGCTAAAGTTGCCTAAAAGGGTAAGAAAAAACGAGTACAGATGTTCATAGATTCAAAAGTTGACCTAATTTCGCGAAAGAAGTCTATTTATACACACCTAGAAATTTCGGACAAAAATGCCCCTTTTGGAGGTTCTGCAGCCGCACAATTCCATGTGCGGTCCGCACTTCTTCTTCAGTCTTGGCAGGAGCTTGGTCTGCGGCCGTATAATTCTGGATTGCGGCCGCATGTCACTTGTTCTACGGTCCGCACATAATGGAGTGCGACCGCACAGGCCTTTCTGCGGACTGCACAAATCTGTGTGCGGCCGCATGGCTAAATTCTGCGGCCGCACAATAATTGTACGGTCCACATATCCTTGAAGCTCGAACTGGGACTTCTTTGAACTTGAACTCTTTGGTGGCTTCTCCGGCCGCACAATAATTGTGCGGTCCGCACATTGTATTAACGCTCTTACAGATTTTACTTCACATTCTGCGTCCGTGGATGGAATTCTGCGGTCCGCACGTTATGCCTTTTTGCCTGCTTTTTACCTGGAGTTCACATTACTCCTTCTTGAGTCTGATTTCATCTTTTTGGCTCATTTCCCAATGCTCTTGCAATTAAGCATATTTCATCAGTTTTCGGGAATACAATTAAGATCTTTCGGACAAAAACGAAAGTAAAAAGGTGCTAATAAGTAGTCAAAATCCCCACTTATCAGGTGCCCACCTGGAGAACGAGGGTATTTGTTTCAGAGTTGAATTCACGTTTGGATCAGAACGTCAGGCACCCACCTGAAGAATGAGGGTATTTACTTAAGAAATTGGTTTCTAGCTCAAGTCTACTTCAACTTTCAAGTTTCATCCAAGTTCGAGCAGCAGGAGCCCGCCTGAACAATAGGGTTAATATTCAATTTCCAAGTTTAAGTCAGAAGCACCAGGAACTCACCTGAAGAATAGGGTCAATTCAAGTTAGAAGTAGCAGAAGGTCGCCTCAAGAATGCGAGTCAACAGTTCGAGATGCACAACAAGATTGTAGAAGATTCAAGACAAAACAGTAGATAGGTTTTTGTAGTTTTTCTTGTAATTTTTAGTTTTTATTTTTATTTGATTTTTCGTATTGATGTAATGACAGGAACCGCGGACCGGAACCTCGACGGCACTTCACTCGACTCTTCACCTCGGTATACTCTATCACTCTTCCTACTTCTAAACTACACGTGGCCTGATTCCTTTATAGCCAATGTTATGTAGGCAGCTCAGATACCAGGGCTCAGTCACAATCTTTTAATCCATCATTATTTTCTTTTAAATAATTATCGGGTTAGAAGTCAATTACGTTGCTTACGTAATTCTTTGCTCGAAAATTCTTCGAGTTTTCAATCAAAGAGGGGCAGCTGTAAGCACGTAATTTTTTACCCGCGCAATTTTTTTAGTATTCCTAGTATTTTTACGCATTTATTTGAGTTAACATTAATTTTCTAGAATCTTAGTTCATTTTATTTTTAATTAAGACTTTTGAAAAAATAAATAAAATAATAATAATAAAATAATTAAAAACACAAAAATAGTTTTACTTTGTCTTATTTTATATTTAAGCTAAGGTCATTAATATTCTCGTTGTAATACAATTTTAGTTTACTATGGTTTTAACTTATGTTTATCTACTTTTATAACTTTTAAGAAAATACCAAAAATAGTGTTATGTTATAATATAGTTTCATTTAAATTAGTTAAGATTTGATTTTTTGCATTTTTATATTATATCTAATTAGAACAATTAGAGCTTTGGGCTAGAATTTTCGGATTTATCAAAACCCAAGTATATTTAGCCCAATTTTGAGCGACCTGAGCCCAAATTCGGTAGCCCCAACCCGCCTTACCCATCAACCTAACCTATCAGACCCTCTTAATCTTAGCCCTTCATCTCTTCTCATTCAACGGCCCACATTATTTCCCCACACCAAATATAAATTTAACATTCTTCAATCTAACCCTAAACTTAAAAACACCTCCCCCAGCTGCACCCCTTCTTTACCAAATGCCTTTGCCACCATCGACCCGCCCAAACCCGCTGGAAATACCTCCCAAATCACATGGACCCCTCCTCTCTCTCCCTCCTTCCACGTGGCCTGACAAATAACGGATTTCGTACTATCCGAATCTTCCCTCATCGCTCTCGCGCGCTCACCTACACTTGGACCGATTTTGGATTAATGGGAGACGTAGGATTTGAGTGCTTTAAATCCTATCCTTCCATTTGTCCAGATTTGGTCTAAAAAAGAGCGGATTTCATTTCTTTAGGGGGGATTTTGGATTTTTGGAAAATGGTGATTTCTTAGAAAGGAGGAGGAAGCTTCTAGGTTGATGTATATAAGGGGGTCTGGACAGAATTTTTAAAAAAGAAATTGGAGAGGAAAAAGGTTTTATAAAAGGGGGTTCTAGGGCTCTTAGAAAGGAGGAGGAAAGCTTCTAGGTTGATGTATTCTTATTTCCATCTTCTCCATCTTGTTGGAAAACCAGAAAAAAAATACAAATCCAAAAAAATAGTTTTAGCTTAGTTCTTTATTCAATTGTTTCCGTTTTGAAATGAGAAAACAAACAAAAAATATTTCAACTTCTTCGTCTAAATTTTCATTTCTAGGCTATGGAATTCGATGGAGTTTGGGGCTATTTTGAGTTCGTCATAGTTGATTATTGTTGATCGAGTTAGTGTTCAAAATTTCCGGTCGCGGTTCAAATTTGCTTACGAATTTCAACAGTTGCTCTTCGTCTTTGGAACTCACTATCACGCTATCCTTCTGCTTGTATTCATTTCGAGACTAAATCAAAGTTAGCGCGTATTCAGGTTCGTTCGTGGTTCTCTTACTCTATTTTTGGTGCAATTAAAAATATGATAAGAGCCATAGACGTTGTGTTTGGGATCTATGGGTAATATGAAAGTTTGTAGCTTCTTAATAGTGAAGGTTTAGAATAATCGTATTTGAATGCCAATTTTAGAATTAGTTTGCTCGTAAAGGTCGATGTTCTTGCCGTCTCGCTTTTTTTGATGTAGGAATAGCTGATCCAAATGGTTAAATCATGGCTAAGGTTTAAAACGACTGATTTCTCTTTCGATTTTGTGAGCTCATCTTGCTGGAATAAATGAGCTTGAACACGAGTAGTTGATAAAGAGGGTAGGTCTGTGATTGTGGTTAAAAGTTGAGTTGCATTGTATGTATTCGAACTGTTGATGTTTAGATCCAGTCACATTCGTAGTTTGTTGCATTGTCAACTCCTAATGACCAAAAGGTTAAGTTGTTCTTTCAAGTGAATTTTCGTTAGATCCTTCTGAATAACCAACTGTACCCTCATGATCTGCTGCTAATTGATAGAAACTAAGAGTTCACCAAACTGTATAGAGAACCAGGTTCTCTATCAGTCCGCACAGTAAGCAACAGACTATCAAACCAAACAGTATAGGGAACCAGGTTCTCTATCTGTTCCCACAATAAATTGACAGTAAATAAAGAACACAATGGGGTTTTACGTGGAAAACTCCCAGCTTACGGGATTAAAAACCACGACTTACCCTTGTAGGATTTCAACTTCACTACTGAGCAATCTTCAGATTACAACCTATTGTAACCTAGGAATTAACCTCTTAATCCCTCACTAACTTGTAACAACTCTATTGCAAGCCACTTTGTAATAACTCTATCACAAAGGTTTTACAACTCGACTAGCTATAGCCAAGACACAAACACAAAGGTTTATGATTTACAAAGGTTTCCTACACAGTGCTTCTAACTAAGCTAAGTAGGAATTACAAATGAAGAACAAAATAACAAAGACTCAACAAACCTAAGGACTTAAGATATCTTCAACCTTTGGATCTGGTACTTGAGGTTGCACTAGCTTTCTTCTTGAGAGATCTGGTGGCTAGCACAAGAGCGAATATTGTCTTTTGATTTTCAAGTGTTAGAGAGATGAAATCCCTTGCCTCGTGTTGATAATATATGTGTGTGATTTCATCAAGGATGATGTAATAAAGTATTCTTTAGTTTGGCCTTAGCAAGCTACAGTTGTGATGTTGTACTGCTGCCAGACAGTACAGTGCAGCAGCTTTTACAACTGTAGAGTTGACTGTACGACGACCAGGGGAACTAACCCATATATGTTCCCTCTGTTGTTCCCTTATCTGATTTCATTGAGAATTGAACCAGACATCTGACTAGTTACTTTGAATGCAAGAGAACTAATTGTATTAGGTTCCTTATCTGGTTCTCTTATGAAGCTTGTCAAATCATCAAAATAAAAGACGAATAACTTATCAATTTTCCCCTTTTGATAATGATAAACTTAGAATTGATATTCCCCCTAAGAACCAGATCTACACATTGTTCCCCCTACGAATTAGCCATATTCCCCCTGAGAACTAGACCAAAGGAACTGATCACAACCGGTTCCTCGAGACTGTTTGGCAAATCATCAAAACACAAAATAGCATAACTTATAAATTCCCCCCTTTTTGATGATGACAAACCCAGAATTGATATCCCCCCTAAGAATTAGATTCCTTACATGTACTGATCACATCTGGTCCGTACCTGGTTCCTTGAGATCGTTTGGCAAATCATCAAAGCATGAAACAACGTAACTTAGAGCAATTTCCCTATTTTTTATGATGACAAACCCAAAATTGATGTTCCCTTGAGAACCAGATTCCTCATATGTTCCCATACGGATCAGACCAATAATTAACGTGTTATTAGCAACATTCCCCCTATGAAGCACAGCTATTTTTCATGCACAACACAGCATATCAATTCGATTTTGTTCCTCCCACTGTTGACACTTATGTAACTTCCCCTTTTTGGCATCATTGAAAAGAATAACAGAAGAAGCACAACCAAAAAGAAGTTCAGCAACATTAACTCATGCCACTTGGGCAACACAGCATAAACAATAACAAGAACAACAAGTGGATGTCATTGCACAAAATAGAGTGATTGCCCATAGTAGATTAATTATAACAAAAGCATAGTAGTTTCAACAACACCAAATATGACAATTTAAACAACTAAGTACCAATGTCATCAAATATAGGGATCAAAAGAAGATAGGAATTCGAGCGAATTTGGAAGGAGTGAAAGACATGGATCACTGGGCAGGAAGAAAAGTAAGGGGCTATGGCCTTGATGAGCCTATCCATTTTTTAATTCACAATTCTTTGATCAATGATCATCTGCTCTCTCAGGTCCTCTACCTGTTTCCTCAATCTTTCATTCTCACCCTTCAATTGAGCATCCTATTCTGCCAAGGGTTTATGGGGACCTAGTTCTCTACCTATCTGAGCAGGCTGAACCATCAATCAGATCACCAAGAATCTCCCCAAGCCTCTCCTTAACAAGAACAAACTCAATCCCAGTTTTCACTTATTCTTCATAAACGTTGGGACTTGGAGGAACAAAAGGTGATTCTATTTTTGTAACTCAACAATGTCAAGAAGTTCCTCCATTTTTCAACAATATCATAGTCAACACTCTGTCTAACGACACTTTTTTAGACTTCAGAGTCTTCTATCTCTCCAAACCCGACAACTCAACCTTTTGCTTCTGTAAGGAACCAGGTTCCTCACTCATACTGCCATTTCTTTTTCCTGAGTGGCCATGTCTCCCTCTTCTTCTTCTCAATATATTTACCCTCATCATTTGTTGCATCTTTCTCAGCCGACTTTTTGAATTCTTTCTCACACGTGAAGATTTTTTGGCTTCATTCTCTCATCTAAAGTCACCATATCAGCAGGTCACGCCACTTCATTATCAATCAGCCTACTTTTCATCAATACTTTTTACTAGATCAGAAGTTCGTTTAAACACAAAACTCAAAAAGAAAAAGATCATCATTAGAATTAACATCCTGAGAAGGACTCGAGGGATCAAGTCCTCATTTAGTTCCCCCTTTTTCAGCACATTCACCAATTCTTCCATCCTTCAAGACTTCTACAAACCCAGCAACATTTTCAGTGTCACACTCTAGAATATTAGATCTACCATGTTCCATTTCAGTTAAACTCAGGGGAGTATAAATCTAAATAAGGCTTCCAAAGACTTCTTGGGGTTTTGATTCAGATGGAGTTAGGATTTTGGAAGGTGACAGAGTTGGGTTCACTTTTGGCATATTTGGAGAGAAGGGTTCTTTTTGAGACAAGACTGATTTTGTTTTTGAAGAGAAGAATCGGTTTCGGTTGGGTGTAAGAGAAAGAAGTGGTTTTTTGGGGAAACTGGTCAGTTCAAAAAAGGTTTAACATTTTCGACTTCAAAAATTAGGAAACAGGCGAGAATATATTAATGACATGACACTTCAGCAGTTTAAAAACGCATATAAGTTTTGGAGAGACTACTAACCTAAGTCGCAGGAACTAGCTTCCTTGATGGTTTTTGAAAATCTGAGCAAAGACTTCTAGAAGTGCAATATATAGATTTGAGTCAGATGTCACTGAAAAACACTTTTTAGCATTGTACCTTTCCTTCTTAACATAGCCAATCATCGAGGGACCAAGTCCTTAGTTGAGCTTGATCAACCCCAACTCCAGACAATTTCTTTCAAAATGTTCCCTGCTCAGCACCATGGTGAAGATGTATGCTACCTGGTTCTCCGTCTTTTAAAACTTCATACAAATCAGACCCTTTTCAACATTATCCCTCAAAAAATGATGTCGCACATCAATGTGCTTTGTCCTCTTGTGCTGTACCGGGTTCAAGTCAGCTTTAGCAATAGAAAGAGCTACAAAGTTTGTTTCTTTGTACCCCATGAGATCAAGAATGACCCCAGAAAATGTGCTATTCCAGATGTGCTCTTTCTATCCGCCAGATATCCAGCATAATCAGCATCAACATATCCAACCAAGTCAAAATTATTTCCTGGAAAATAGACGAGGACCAGGTCCTGCGTTCCCTTAGGATACCTCAAAATTCCTTTGGCAGCCTTCAAGTAAGATTCTTTTGGGTCAGGTTCCAATCACTGTTCTGTCTGGAGGCCTAGGGACCAGGTGACACACTGTGTTCCTCTCCAAGTGATGGAGTTCTTGCATAGCAGCTATCCAATTAGCATTTTTCAATGCTTCTTTGATGTTCTTAGGCATGTTCCTTGCCTTAGATCTAGGTTGAATACCAGAGTCTAAGGGTGTGATTACATTTTGAAGGGATGTGAACTCTTTTGCTTCCGGTTGGATACTTGAACTTCAGAATTTGAAGGACCAGGTTCCTCCATATTTTAAACATCATTGACATCAACAAAATTATGACTTCCACTCCTTTGCAGGAGTACCTAATGAAGCATCAACAACCATATGTTCAACTTCAATCGAGGTGATAAAGGGACCAGGTTCCTCTGTGCCTGTTGGAGATTCTGATGCATCTCCTTCATTGCTCTGCTTGACTTGACTCATCAAATCTGTCTTTCCATTTGTAATATTTATAGCTTCACCAGGAGCATTCATAAATTCTCCATCTTCATCTTCTTTGTATGTGACCTTTTGCCACCATTGTTGAGAACAAAACATTTTGCATCCAAAGGCTCTCGGGTAAGTCATTTTCCCCCATTGAGCAATTCATAGAGAGACTTTTCGAGAAAGGACCTGATCATGCACTTGTTAATCAAATAGTAGTCAGTGTTGACTGCTCCAACCCATGAACCAGGTCCTCCATAACCAGCTTGTTCAGTAAATAAAAACTCGCATGCTCAATCGTCTGCGCCATAACTCAGCATCATCATCTATGACACCTTGGCATGTTAGATCACCACCATTCAGTGAATCAAGGTTTCCAACGTAGAAGTTCTTGAACTTTTTGGCTATCAACACCACTCACCAGTTTTGAGATTGGTGACAATGCAAGATTTGGACAAGAACTTCACTTCATTTTCCCTTATCACAGATTTGAGACACACTCAACAAGCTATTGTTCAATTCATTCACATGGTACACATTTTCAATTGCATGGAAGAGTGTTTTGCCAATTTTGCCAACGCCAAGAATATAGCCCTTCTTGCCATTTCCAAAGACCACACTCCCACCTTGGAAGGCCTAGAGTGAGAGGAAATCATCCATTCTTCCAGTCGTATCCTAAGAGCAGCAGCTATCCATATACTATTTTTGACTGCTACCTCTCACTCCAGCCTGCACACGAAATCACTTATTAGACTTAGGAACCCAAGCCATCTTGGGTCCCTTATAAGGTATAATGGGCGGATCAAACTTCTTTTCGCCCATGCAGGCAACATATAGTTTCCTCTCAGAGGACTAGGTTCCTCAACAGTATGCTTCTTTTCAACAAAAACTTTGTTTTCCTGTAGAGATTGAATTTTAACTTTACAAGAGTCCTTGTAATGACCAATTTGACCACTGTGAGTGCACAACCTATTATCAGCTACAATTACATACTTACTGTAGGGATTATAGGAGGTTTTAGCCTTTTGGAACCCGGTTCCTTTCTTGTTTCCACCATTACTCTTGTACATAGACGTTATTACATCAGAGGACTGGGTCCATTTAAGTGACTTATCAAGATCTTTTTTAACCCTTTTCAGATCCTCCTGAAGTTGTCTATTCTTTTCAAGCTCAACAACAAGACATGTTTTAACTTTCTTAAGCTCGCTCTCAAGCTCAAGTTGAGCCTCACTAGCCACTTCTTTACCCTTAGTGGTGTCCATCCATTCTTTCGTTTGGTTTTTCATCACGGTATTTTCTCTAGTTACTTCTTCCACTTGTTCCTTTAAGTCTAAAATGGAAACTACCATATCATCTCTCTGATGTTCTATGTCACCAATTTCTTCAATTAAAGACTTTTTCTCATTAATGAGGCTATGATAGGCATCAATCAATACATTTGCTAAGGACATCAATTTTTTCTTAGAGTAAGTTTTCAAATTTCTTTCAACATCAAGAAAACTTACCTCATCTTCCTCCTTGTCCTCATCATCATCAGATTTGGACATGAGTGCAAAGATTGACTCATATTCTGAAGATCCATCATCAACAACCATCATAGATGTATCTCCTTGGTCATCTTCACCTTCAGATTCACCAGAGGAATCTCCCCAGTCAGCCAGGGCTTGCTTTACCATGTTGTCAGCAGCATCTCTTCTATTGATCTTTGTGTCAAGGACCTGGTTCCTCTTAGCCGCCTTTTCAGTGTTGGTTTTGTAATGATCCTTCTTATGAAGAGGATAGTCTTTAATGAAGTGTCCAGGCTTTCCACATTTATGACAACAATCATTTTCTTTGGAGTTCCTGCTGGAACTTCCTTTCTTTGGGATCCCACCATTTTTACGAATCATCTTTTGAAATCTTCGAGTGAGATACGTCATGTCAGATTCATCACTACTTGAGTCAGTGTGGTAGCTTTGAGAACCAGGTTCTTCTCCTTCTTGGGCTCTCTTCTTTCAAGATCTTTCTTTCTCTTCATCTCATAGGTTTTGAGATTTCCAATGAGTTCATCAATGGTCAGCTTATGCAGATCCTTGGCTTCAGTGATAGCATTCGCTTTACTTTCACAGGAACCTGGTAAAACACTAAGTACTTTTCGGACCAGCTTGTTTCTTGGGATGACTTATCCAAGGGAGTGAAGTTCATTAATAATGGAGGTGAAACGTTTGTGCATATCTTGAATACATTCATCCTCCTTCATCTTGAAAAGCTCATACTCAGTGGTACGCATATTGTGAGCACGTGATTTTTGCCCTATATGAATTACTCCCATAATTTCAAAACAAAATAATTTCTTTTCATTATTTTGGATTTTGTGGCATTTTTTGTTAATTGTTTGCACTTGTCTGTGCACTTTTATTTCTGTTTAATTAATGAAAAACACAAAAAATATGTATATTTGAATTTAGGATTTAATTTAGCATTTTATGATCAATTAAGTAATTAAATTATTTTATAAAAAGGGAAAATCACAAAAATAGTTCAATTTGCACTTTTAATTTTAATTTATATTTTTGAGTAGTTTTTCTTTTAATTTGTGATAATAATTATCATTTAGGTTTAATTAGTGTTTTTTTTAGTTAATTAAGTTCTAGGAATTAACTTAGATTTTAATTTGATTTTGAAAAAAGAAAAAGAAAAAAGAAGAAAAGGAAAAGAATTTAGGATTAAAAAGAAAAAGAAAACAAAAAAAAAGAGAAAGGTTGTCTTGGGCCAAGTCTTCAGGCTTTCCGCCCAGGCCCAGTATTTTTCCTCCAAACCCACCCACTAAACCCGGCCCAAATCCACTAAAAATCGGTCCAGTTCCCCCTTGACTCCAAACGACCCCGTTTTGCCCCTAGTTAATCTCAACCGTCGAGGTTTGTAGATCGGACGGTGGGGAAGCTGGGATCTTTAAGTATAAAAGTGTCCAAACGCCCCACTCCCCCCCACCCCCATCTCTCCTCTCTCTCACCTCACCAGAGACCCCTCCATCGCCGACGTCCGCCACCGCCAGAAATCGCCCCACAACGGTGGCCGGTGGCCAATCCCCACAAAATTAACACCACGAAATCCCCTCAATCCCCTCGTTTCAAAGCCCCAACCCATGTCCTTCGAATCCCCCTGTATCTCTTCAAATTTTAGAAACCCTAGCGCCGCCACGATGTTCTCCGGTGGCGGCGCCACCTTTGTCCAACCACCACCAAATTAACACCCCATGCCCCCTCACTCTCCTCATTCCAAATCCCCACCCAGTTTCCCTCGAATGTTGCCCAATCGCCTCGAATTTTAGATCAGAGATTGAACCATAAAATCCCCAAAGTTCCAATTTAAGGTTTCATGGAAGATTTTAGGCCCAAGTCGATGTTATTCATGTGTCTTTGATATAAAAACACATGATTAATTCTGGATTGGGCCAAAAATCGAAGTTTCGAAGGCTATCTCCTTCTGTTTGCTATCCGAATCTGTTAGGTATTTTTCTTGTTTTATCTTTTGCTATCTTTTCTTTAATTTTCTTTCTTGTCTGCTTCTATGCTCCTTCTTCTTCTTTTGGATTCTTTTGTTTATTTGTTTCGGGGTCAAGGGGCCATGTGCAATTCATTCATCGGCGTAGTTATGTTGTTAGTTAAAATAGCTTCTTTCGTTTTGGGCTAAGATTTCTGTGATTTGTATTTGTTAAATAATTTTAGGTCAGTTTAAAGTGGTGAGCCCTTGTTAGATTTGAATTGGGCTCATAAAGATTGAATGAGCCCAGAAAGGAATTGAACCGGGTCTTTCAGACCCATTAGGTTGGGTCAATTGGACCCGGATTCTTCTGGGCTGATAGGCTATGGTAATTAAA
>NW_017671493.1:271398-288071 GCF_001879085.1 Nicotiana attenuata
GTTCTAGATAGTTAGCCCTAGTACCCTTTGCCTATAAACGGNACCCCCAAACTTGCTTTAGCAAGGCAGACTGAACAGACCCAGGCGATAGAGAGAAAGGATTTTACTGTAAAATTTGACTAAAAAACTTTAATCTAAAATTCACTGTTTGCATTGAGTGTTCCTTGGTGATGTTGTGAGGTTTTCAATTCCTGAAATGAATGTTGAATTAATTAGGAGCTGAAATAGTTTCATTTGGAGAGAATCAAGGGATAAGATCCAGTAAACGCAAAATTGCAGAAGCTCTGACTGCTTTATTAAGTTTCAGTGACCTTTTGATTCATCTTCAACTTCTGAAATTACTTAATTCATCAGGGTGGGAAATGGTTGAGTTTGGTCATCAGAAGCTTGGTTTAAGTTTGGTTAGGTCATGGGTTATTTGATTGTATTACTTGGAATTGATTATACCTCATTCCTGGGATTGTGATCTGTTTTGGTTGGCTGTTGATCACTGATTCTGCTGTTGATTGCTGATACTGCTTCGCTGATAGTTCATTTTCTGCTTTGCTTTTCAAATTCCAGGTACATTCACTTGAATTCTGATGACTGTAGGTTTCATAATGAAGATCAAATGAGAATTGGAAGCACGGTATCAAATCTGTGTTGTTCTTTTACATTTTCTTCATGATGTTTATATGCTTAGTCATCTAGTTCAATGTAATTTAGTTGTTTTCAGTTGGATTTAGCTAAGTTATTATGTTATAATTGAATCATGGACTGTGAGGCAAAGACTCGACCAAGAATGGATTAATAGATAAGTTTGTATGTAGGGTATGCAGCTAAATGTCTGATAATTTGGGACTGTCAAGAACTTCAGCATGTCATTTCTTCAATATGCAACTTTAGCTTTAAGATTGGTAAAAATAGGTATTTCGTTTGTATGGTATTCTGTATTAGAGCAATTGTTATAATGATAGCTTATTATGTTTTAAAAGTGTTGTGGTATTTTGTTAAATGCAAGTTGGTCATTAGGAAGGGTTCATTCATACATTCATGATAGCCACAAGTTGATTTGTTTGCCAGGTGTTAATTTCTATACAGATTAGTTTTTTGGTTTGTTCTGTGTTTAAGTAATCAAATTCGGGTTAAATTTGTTGATATTAATCAAGGAATCTCAAATTAATATAACAATGTTTAGCCCTCAATTGCTATAGTCGTATTAAGCCAACAAAAAAAAGCAAGCAATGGTAATCCCTGTTGATATGTGCTATGTGTGGTCAGCAGTTGATTTATTGTATGGTAGGCCAGTTAGATCACAAAATTGGGCCCTATAGCCTTGGCCCAGTGCTATTTTGATGATCCAGTTACAGGCTCTTTTCAGGCCTGGATTTTTAGGGGTTCTAGGCGAACAGGCTAGTGAACATGTCAATTGGGACCTTTTCATGGCAGTTGGGCTTCTCGCACAGCCCACTCTTGAGTTCATGCTTATTTTTGTTTCTCAAGGCAGGCTTATGCGTCTATTTATTTTAAAATTCGAATCATGTCAAGCCTTATCTAGTCAGTTGGACTTTGGTTTAGGTTTGAAGCGGGCCATATTCGGCAATTATAATCTATGGCCCTCAAAGGTTAAGTCTAGAAACATCTTTACATAGTCAAGGTGCGCCATACCAAACAAAATGATAATTGTGTGGCCCTCGTATTAATTTCATAACCTAGATATTAAAAATGTTTAATATTCGCAGAAAATCCTTTAGGGCCGATTAAAACACAACTGTGATTATGTATACGTCCGCGTAACACAATTACGATTTTAAAAACAAAACCGGAGTATGCGTTCGCGCAACTTCGGCCAAATTTTCTTAATAATAATAAAGCGTTATTAATTGTGGACACGTTCGCGTGACACGATTTTGACGTGCCAAACAAATGGGTACTCGTACGCGTAACCCGTTTCAAGATAATTTTTTAATTAAAAGCGAAAAATGCATAGGTTCTAAAATCAGTAATTAAACAATTTAATAAGCCAAGTATGATCAAAGCGACCATGCTAGAACCACGGAACTCGGGAGTGCCTAACACCTTCTCCCGGGTTAACAGAATTCCTTACCCGGATTTCTGTGTTCGCAGACTGTGTAACAGAGTCAATCTTTTCCTCGATTCGGGATTTAAAACGGTGACTTGGGACACCATAAATCTTCCAACTAGCGACTCTGAATTTTAATAAAATGAACCCCGTTTCGATTTTCACTTTAAGTTGGACAAAACTCCCTTATACCCTTTCGGAGGTGTAGTGAAAAAGGAGGTATGACAGCTCTGGCGACTCTGCTGGGGACAAGAACCTAGAACTTCTGGTTCAGGGTTCAGAATTCGAGCTTAGATAAATTGTTATATTTGGCTTTATCTGTATTCTGATTTTATTACATGTTTGGGCCTAATGTGCTAAATATTACTTTTTACCACTTTGATATTATCTGAATTGTATATATAAACTGCTACGAAATCCTTCTCTTCTCATCTTCAGGGATGTGCTCGCTGGTCGAGACTCCCTATTCTGTTAGTGTCATACCTTGAAATAAGAAAGAGGCTCGGACAAGTTACTAAGCCAGATGGCCTTTTGGTTCTAGGTACGTAGCCCCCTCCTCGACTCGAGTTGTCCGCTCGGGTACACAGTCTAGAACATTACCCAGGTTTTGAACCTGGAATAACTCAACCTCATGCCGGATCCCTAGTAGGTATGCTTGTTTGCATCATGTGCATTTGACTTAGGGAACTCAACACAGGGGTTGGGTCCGTCTAGGACAGGTGTACCCAAAATAACGGACCATCCTGATGCATCCTATTTGTGCATTTATCTGCTTTGGATTTGCATGCTGACCGGATTTTAGAATAAAAGGGGAGAGTTTGGAAAAGAAAACAGCAATGTGAGGGCTGAGAGGGGTAATCACCTGTTTTCGAAAGAGAAAAACCCAATGTCCAAATGGTACTGAAATTCTGCCAAATTTTTGAGAAAAAATGAAAAAAAAAGAAGAGAAGGAAAAGGTTTTGTTTTCAAAAATAGTTGGTTTTGTTTTATTTGACCGAACTACGCAGTTTGATTCTCATAGGGTGCGGGATACGTAGGCAACCCCCATCGGGTCCAACTTCCCTTTTGCAAAATTAACCCAAAAAGGACAAAATTTTATTTTTTTTCATGGTAAATAAGTAAGGTGATGCCATTCTTGTCGCAAATAGCCGAATGTCTCTAAAAGGGCGCCGGAAGGCTGTTTTTTGCAAGAACAGCCACCTTTGGTCATTTTTTAAATTTAATTTGGGTTAGTTAGCGAGCACAGCCTTAAAATCTTCCTCCTCGAAGTGCTGAAAGGCCGTATTTGCAAAAACTGGGTTTTAGTTTGAAATAAACTTTTGAAAATTGGTGTTGTTTCCCTTGAGTCAAAATGAGTCATAGTTTTCTTTTAATCACCTTAATAAATATGCAGGATGAGCACAATTCAAAATGAACCTTTCTCAATCATGAACAAAATCCCCTTGGAGTTGCATATGTGGTGGGATGATCTGGGTAAAGAAGGGCAAGACAAGGTCAAATAATATTTGGGAGGTCTTACCGGTTTGTTGAAGATTAGGCCCAGGGGAGACATCATAAGGGCATTGGTTACATTCTGGGACCCGGCACACAACGTGTTCCATTTTTCAGATTTTGAACTCATCCCGACTTTGGAAGAAATAGCCGGGTACATTGGGAGTGCTGAGGTTCCTTTAAGACACAAGTACTTGGTTGCTCCGAGAACCGTAGTTGTGCACAGATTCTTAGACTCACTGAAGATAAGCAGGGGGATCCACAACCCGGATTTGGCAGCTGGTTTTTGTACTCTACAATTTATATACCAGAGATATGGCCACATAAGAGGGTTCAACAATCCGGAAAACAAAATATGTAGGAAAGGGAACCACCTCAAATGGGAAGAACATAGGTGTTTTGCTTTTATGGTGGTCTTCTTGGGACTTCTGGTGCTCCCCAGGAAAGATGGAAATATCGACATAAAAATAGTTGGGGTTGTCAGCACTTTACTTACCCAGGCCAAAAGCACCCTTGCACCCATGATAGTAGCTGAAATCTTCCGCAGCCTGCAAAGCCGGAGGAGACTTCTTTGAGGGGTGTAACTTGTTGCTGCAAATGTGGATGATTGAACACCTATGCCATCGTCCTCAATTCATGAGTTATGGGTCAACAGAGAAAACCTGCATAGAGGAATTTTATACGAGGATTGATGGGATCAGCTTGCCAGAAGGGGTCACAGGATGGATATCGCACCTCCGTTCCGTCACTGCTAGCCAAATAGAGTGGACGTTTGGATGGTTGCCTGTGGATGAGATCGTATATATGCCAGCTACCGGGCCTTACTTCCTCTTGATGGGTCTCAAGAGCATCCAGCCGTATGCCCCATATCGGGTATTGAGACAGCTTGGGAGATGCCAAATAGTGCCAAAAGATGAAGATCTCAGTGCCCAAGTAGTCGAGATTGGTCCTGATGGCCAGTTTCCTGAAGCAGCAGTCTGCCAAATTTGGAGCGAGTGTCAATACTTGGCGGCAAATACCTGTGTACGGGATCGATCCAAAGGAGAAGTTTCACCAGGGTACCATGCTTGGTATAGAAAGGAAATTGCGTTTGGGAGGCCGGCCAAAAGACCCCACCTTCAGGAATTTGTCGAGGCATCACAAGAACAGTGGGATTGGTTAGCCAAGGAGAATGAATACAGGGCCACCATAAGCAGGTATAAAAGCAAGTCCAAGACCTTCAGTTTGAAAATGGTTTGCAAGCCGCGGCGGATGAGGGTGAAAAGAAGAAATTAGCCAAAGAAAATGAAGCCTTACGAGCCCAAATTCGAGAAATAAAAATAGCAGCCGAAAACCCCGCCAGGAGCGTAAAGGATGAAAAGCTCATAAAGAACCTTAGGCGGAAAGTGGATGATTATGGTTTTGATTTGAACAAAGCGGAGAATGAACTAGCCAGGGATCGAACACAATTGGCTAAGAATGTGGAAGAAAGAGCACGCCTGGTTAGACAGTTAAAAGAGCAATATGACACTGAGGTTGCGGGGTTAAAGAAAAGGGTCATCACTGTCGAGAACAAAATGATCAAACAAGCCAAGGATTTTAAAGCTGAAAGGGAACAATGTTATGATCTTATGGCTCAGATGGAGGAAGAAGTGCAACAGCTGCAAAATCAATATCTCCACGACACTTAGGTATTAGAAGCCCGTAATCGGCAGGTTGGGCGTCTGCTTCAAGAGAAGGGTAGGATTAGAGAGAGGATCAGGGCCATTGCCGATTATATTGTTGTGAAGTGCCAAGCATGTGAGGATATGACCCGTACCACTTTCTTTGCGGTGGTGATGACATTTTTCCTACAAATCATGAGCGATTTGGAGAGGCTCCAAGGGGATCTTGCATATAGGCCCGTGGCGAGGCCGAACGATTCCCCGCGGGCCCCAGGAGCATTCGAGGCATTAATGTATTCGTGATCTTTGCTTGAGTCTGTACTTTCTTGCTGTTAAAGTTTGTCAGTTTGTTTTGAGTCTGTCAGTGCTTTTGAGTCTATATTTTCATCTTTCAAAGTCTGTTAGTCCTTTTGAGTCTGTATTTTCATCTTTTCAGGGTCTGTTAGTTTTGAGTCTGTTAGTTTTGTAATCAAAGCATTTGTTTTTATGAAAAATCCCAAAATATTTTATTTATTTTTCATTTATATCCCCAAGAACTACGCTTGGTCTGATTCATGCGGGATCATGATACGTAGGCAATCTCCATAGGATTCGACCGTAACCAAATGAAAAAAAAGAGGAAAAAGAAAGGCAAAGAAAAAGAAAGGAAAAACAAGAGAGGAAAAGCAAAGAGAGAAAATAAGAAACCGAGAGAAGGAAACAATGGCAAAACAAGAGGGAGAAATGAGAGAATAAAAACAAAGAGAAAGCGAAGGCAAGAATGAAAGAGAGGAAAAAACAGAAAAAGAAAAAAAAGAGAAGTTGAAAATGGAAATAAGGGAAGCCGGGATGACGCATGCAACCGATCAAATGCATAATAGAAACGGTTAACTGCTTAGGTGCATTCATGCCCCCAAAACGTGCGGTTACCAATCTGTTAAAGCCTTAATCTTTAACAAGGTTGTTGTTGATGTATTGAGTCCAGGCAGGTGGTTAGTTGATTGGCATTCTGGCACCTCACTCCTACAACACCCGGTCAAAAGACAAGCTGAACATGGCCAACCAAGAACCAGAGGCGAGTATTGTCGACCCGTCAAAAGAGGTGGAAGAATTGGATGTTAATGCGATGAAAGAAGAGATGTATAAGCTGAAGCAGCAAATGGCTGAAATGTACCAGGCCTGGGCAAAGGGGCATCCACCACCAGTTTATCCTGCTAACCCTGCTTATATCCCACCGTTGGCTCAACCTCAGGAGCCTCCTACTATGAACTCATCTCCGGCCTTTCCCACCTACCAACAATGCTATGGCACCACCTCCCAAACACCACCAGCTCCACCACCCAAAAAAGTCCCATACCCTCCTCCACCAAGCACTCCTATTTTTGTGGCGCCTCCACCTGCTGCATTATACCGATCTTCCAGTGAGTCTCTGTTCCAGACTCACGATAACCACTATTATCCCACAGAACCTACCTTCAAAGCGCCAGAGCCATGTTCTTACACTTCTCATTTTGATCTCTCGGCAGAAACTGAGAAGCCTCCTAAGAATCCTGAGTAGGAGGAGATGATTAGGAAAGTCAAGAGCTTGGAGCAATCTTTCAGGAATATGCAGGGGCTAGGTGGTCAAGTAAGTGTGGCGTATAAGGACCTATGTTTGTTCCCGGATGTTCAATTACCAGCAGGGTTTAAGATGCCCAAATTTGACTTGTACGACGGACATGGTGATCCAGTGGCACATCTGAGAGGTTTTTGTAGCAAGATGAGAGGAGCAGGCAGGATAGATGAATTACTGATGGCGTACTTCAGTCAAAGTTTAAGTGGACAGCTTTGGAATGGTACACCCGACAAGATCATGGTCGTTGGTACACATGGGACGACCTAGCCCAAGCATTCGCCTGCCATTTTCAGTATAATCTTGAAATTATTCCAGACCGTCTGTCATTGACGAAAATTGAGAAGAAGCCCGGTGAGAGTTTCAGAGAATATGGCTTCCGTTGGAGAGAGCAAGCAACAAGGGTTGACCCTCCGATGATAGAGAGTGAAATGGTTAACTACTTCTTGCAGGCCTTAGAGCCCACTTATTTTGGTCACTTGGTGTCAGCGGTAGGGAAATCCTTCAATGAAGTGGTAAAAATGGGAAGCATGGTAGAGGAAAGACTCAAAACTAACAAAATCATAAGTTATTCAGCAATTAAGGCGACCACCCAGGCCATTCAAAACGGCACTGGGGGTGTACTGGGAAAAAAGAAGAAAGAGGACGTTGCGACAATTGAGTCAAGAGCTTGGTCCAGGGGCCCATCACCTTACTATAACCAGCCTCGACCCCACCACCAAACTTACCCCCACACTCCATATAGCCCACCACAACACTACTACCCACCGCCAGATCCCCATTTTTCTGTCCATCACGCTCAAACATACACTCAACCTCCTGCCCACGCACAATGGCATGCGCCAACCCCACAAAATACCTACCTAGCTCCACAAAACACCTATCCACCCCCAAGAGCTTATAAAAATCCCCTAGAACAGGTTTCCGACCAAATCAAGCCTTCAAGAATGAGAGGCCGTAGAAGAAGAAGACTTGCAATCCATTGGGAGAATCCTATACTAGTTTGTTCCACAGGTTGAGACAATTGGATATGTTGAGGCCGATTGAGGCAAAGTTGCCAAATCCTCCCCCGAGAAATCTTGATTATTATATAAGCTGTGAATATTGTTCTGGTGTTCCAGGTCATGACACGGAGAAATGCTGGCATTTGAAAAACGCTATTCAAGAGCTTATTGATACCAATCGGATCGAGGTTCAAGCCCCAGAGGCGCCCAATATCAACCAGAATCCGTTGCCGACCCATCATGAGACCAATATGATTGAGATAGTGCATAAAGAAGGAGAGCCTAAGAAGCCTTCGCAGACTGTAATGATGATCAGGTCCAGTGAAGTCAGGCCGAGTGAAAATTCAACAAGTGGGAGGTCTTTGATCAAGTTGAAAGGGACAAATAGTGAACCATCTGCGGTAGTCAAGAAAGGGTCCTCAAGTGAGGTTGCAACAAAACAAGAAAGGGCAAAAGTGGTTGTGCCAGGAGTGGCGAACAAGCCTATCGTGATTGTGGAAGGTGCCCACACAGATCCCGTCATTGTCAAGCCAGACGCTGGGAAGCGCCCAGTAACAACAGTTCCTACTTCTGTGGTTGATCTTGATAAAGAGTTGATTGAACTGTTCGAGAAGTTGTTCGATGATGTGAACATGGTGGAAGTTGGAGAGGGTTCTAGCAAGGCGGATGTGCAATTTGTCGGGCCAAGTGCAAAGATTAAAAATTGGGAAGCTACTCCTCTCCCTACCCGGAAGGAGTTTTGGTAGTTTGCTTTGATTTTCTTTCAGTTTATCAGGATTATTCCGGGGGTGTAATTCAGATTCTATGTTCCGTCCGTTTGGATGCATACATCTTGTTATCTTTTAATTTCAATGAAATGCAATTTCTTTTTTTCATCATTCCTGATAATTTTATTTTTGTTTTTCTCTTCTTCCTTACACAGTTCTTTTATGCTGGTTTCAATGACATGACATGCATGAGGAATCTTCGGCCCAGTTTTAAAAGCCAAGCTAATTCTGAAAAGTTAAAATCCCATCCCTTCGAATTGTCGCTGAAGCCGAATTGATGATGATGAGTGGGTTAGAACCCGACTGAGCAATTGAGTTTGATCAATGAGAAAAGATTGGCAGCAGTGTGTCATGGCCAATTGTATCAATAGAGAATGGCAAGAGCATATAATAAGAAGGTGCGGCCATGGAAGTTCGAAGTGGGTCAGCAAGTGTTGAAACGTATCCTTCCACATCAGGCTGAGGCCAAAGGCAAGTTCGCCCCAAATTGGCAGGGCTCGTTCATCGTGACGAGAGTGTTGTCCAATGGTGCTTTGTATTTAACAGATATAGAAGACAAGTGTGTAGAAATGGCCATCAATTACGATGCGATCAAGAGATACTATGTATGATTTTCTTTGGTTTAATTTTATTTGTTTGTACTTGGCATGTTTTTGAAGATTGGAATGACGAAGGCATTTTGTTCTGCTATCTAAACACTTTACCCCTCGTTTTCCCCTTTGAGCCTTATTTATTTTCTTTCATACCCCTCTTTTGGAATCAATAGCAAAGTTCAGAAAGGCAAGCGTAAAGGATAAGTAAAGGAAAAGAGAGAAAAGAAAACTGAAAATAGAAAAAAGAAGAAGAAAAGAAAAGAGTAGAAAAAGAAAAAGAAAAAGAGAAAAAGAGATTAAAAAAAGAAAAGCAAAAGGAAGAGAGAAAAGAAAAGAAGAGAAAATGGAAGAAAAGAAAGGAAAAATCACAACAACAAAGTAATCTCTATGATATGAACTACGTTCGACCTGATTCCTTTAAGGATACGTAGATAGCCTCACGGTTCGGTCCCATCAAAATAAAAATCGCAAAGTCCCCAAGCAAGAAACTGGGGCAGAAGTTGTGGTTTTTGTAAGAAATCTGATTCCGAAAGTTGTAATTTTTGAACCCATGCTGAATTATTTTGAGCCTTGATACCCTTTCTTTCTAACCCTATCCAAAAGCCTACGTTACGATCCAAAGAAAGACCTTCTGATCAGTCTTCGAGAGATGCCAAGTCAAGCAAGTAGAGGTGATTCTTTTCAAGGGCAACACTCTGGTCTAAGCAGGAAAATAATGAAAAATGAGAGAGTCTTATTGGTGAAAACCCTCACGGGCACCGTAAGGCGACAGGAGCTGAGAGAAATGAAAAATGAGAGAGTCTTATTGGTGAAAACCTCACGGGCACCTTAAGGCGAAAGTGAGTTGAGAGATGAACAAATGAGAGAGGTATGTGGGTGAAAACCTTTCAGGGCACCGCAGGATAAACAAGGTTAAGGTTTGGTTGAAGAAATCAGGTTGTGGAATTCCGGGGCAACAAAGTATGGCAACTGAAAGTTGATTGGTTGGACAGATTGGGCTGATTAGTCCGAAATGCATGTCATGATCATTGGTGCCAGCTGTTCCACTCAGATAAGTCTCTTTTTCTTTTTCCTTTTAGCAAGTCGTGCTGTTTTGGATTTTCTTTATCCTTAACTCTCAAGGTCATTGCATTTCATTTCTTTTGTCATTTGTTTCTCTAAAATATTTCAATGTCAGTCTTGTTCAAAGCAAATAAGAAAGGATTTCAAAGCTCACTACCAGCTTTCAAAATTGCAAAGCACAGTGTGGCCAGAACATACCAAAGATAGCAAGATGTAAAGTGGGATATAGGGAGTCACCGGAAGTTTCATCGGTGGAACGACTTGGTAATTTCATGGGAGACGTAAAGGTTCAGATAAAGAGGTCAGAGGTGTAAAACAACGATTTGGGTATAGAACACTCGGGTCATCAAAGGTCATGGGGTTTGAAAGTCAGTCAGAAAGTCAAGTGGTTCAGGGTCAGTCCAGGGAAGTAGGTCAAAATAAAACACGGCAGCAGAGAGGCCTTCAGCAAGAATGCCATCAACTAACCACCACATTTTAAACTGACAAGATTTTTCTTTGATTAAAACAGGGGCGGGAAATTTTGTTTGTTTCTGAGGAACTCTCCGTAGGGGAAGAGCAAGAACCAAACAAGTTTGATCGTAAACTTTCAGGACCCTCCTGGAAAATGTGTCTTAGTTAAATTTCAAACAATCATGAATAGCATAGTTTAGCATAAAGGAATGTAAGTTGGTTTCAAAGTTTTCATGTTTAAGATAGGATTCAATTAGGAGTTGTCAGGACCCCCCCCCCCCCGAATAATGGGACCTAGCTTTAAGATTGCTGTTAGATAACAAGATGTAGCGAAAATAATACCTTTAGAAGATATAACTTAGATTTAAAATTGTTGTTTAGTTAGGAATTTTTAGGACCTTCCTGGATAATAGTATGTAGTTTAACAACCTCTTAGATAACAGGACTTAGCGGAAGTAATACCTTTAGAAGATACAGCATATATCTATAATTGTCGTTTAACTAAGAGTTGTCAGGACCTCCCTGGATAATAGGACTTAGCTTTCAAATTCTTAATAATAGTTGGTAGAATGATTCAGTTTAACACTCACCTATGTGCCCAGCTACCAAACTGGGGCAGAAAATTTCCTTTGTTTTGTCTATTTTTGTTGTAATCAGGTACCCGCTTGGAGAACAGGGAGAAAAAGGTCAAATTCAGCAGTCAGGAGTCCGCCTGGAGAACAAGGGAATACATTTCAAGTCAGCAGTCAGGAGCCCGCCTGGAGAGCAGAGAATACATTTCACGTCAGCAGTCAGGAGCCCGCCTGGAGAACAAGGGAATACATTTCAAGTTTAGCAATCAGGAGCCCGCCTGGAGAGCATGGGAATACATTCAAGTTCAGCAATCAGGAGCCCGCCTGGAGAGCATGGGAATATAGTTCATGTTTAGCAGTCAGGAACCCGCCTGGAGAGCATGGGAATATAATTCAAGTTCAACAGTCAGGCGTCCACCTGGAGAAAAGGAAAACATCTTAAAGTACAATTCGAGTTCAGCAATCAGGCATCCACCTGGAGAAAAGGAAGGCATCTCAGATCATAATCAAGTGTCCACCTGGAGAAAAGGAAGGCATCTCAAATCATAATTCAAGTTCAGCAATCAGGCGTCCCCCTGGAGAAAGGGAAAGAAACTCAAAGTACAATTCAAGTCGACAACAAAGGGATTTCACCGGGAGAATACAAGTCAGCATGGCAACAAGAGCTGCAGGATTAAGTTTGAAGAGATAGATAGGTTTTGTAATTCATAGACCATAGTTTTAGTCTAGCTTCTTTTTATTTTTGACATGGTGTAATAAGGGGTTCAGTAAGCAGTATCAGCAGCAGCAGCAACAGTGAAATCACAGCTTCATGGTAGTCCCAGCTACCAAACATTCCTAAACTACACTAACCTGATTCTTTTTTAGCCAAGGATATGTAGGCAACCTCAGAAGCAGGGTGCGGTCAAATCTTTCAAAAAATGCTTCCCACGGAGTATTCAAACGGGCAAAAATTGCTCGTATCCGCTCACTTTATCTTTGCACGAAAACTCTTCGTGTTTCCGAGCAAAGAGGGGCAGCTGTGAACACGTGATTTTTGCCCTATATGAATTACTCCCATAATTTCAAAACAAAATAATTTCTTTTCATTATTTGTAATTTTGTTGATTTTTGTGGCATTTTTTGTTAATTGTTTGCACTTGTCTGTGCATTTTTATTTCTGTTTAATTAATGAAAAACACAAAAAATATGTATATTTGCATTTAGGATTTAATTTAGCATTTTAGGATCAATTAAGTATTAAATTATTTTATATAAAGGGAAAATCACAAAAATAGTTCAATCTGCACTTTTAATTTTAATTTATATTTTTGAGTAGTTTTTCTTTCAATTTGTGGTAATAATTATCATTTAGGTTTAATTAGTATTTTTTTAAGTTAATTAATTTCTAGGAATTAACTTAGATTTTAATTTGATTTTGAAAAAAGAAAAAGGAAAAAAGAAGAAAAGGAAAAGAATTTAGGATTAAAAAGAAAAAGAAAACAAAAAAAAAGAGAAAGGCTGTCTTGGGCCAAGTCTTCAGGCTTTCCGCCCAGGCCCAGTATTTTTCCTCAAAACCCACCCAATAAACCCGGCCCAAATCCACTAAAAACCGGTCCAGTTCCCCTTTAACTCCAAACGAACCCGTTTTGCCCCTAGTTAATCTCAACCGTCGAGGTTTGTAGATCGGACGGTGGGGAAGCTGGGATCTTTAAGTATAAAAGTGTCCAAAATGCCCCACCCCCACCCCACCCCCATCTCTCATCTCTCTCACCTCACCAGAGACCCCTTCATCGCTGACGTCCGCCACCGCCAGAAATCACCCCACGGCGGTGGCCGGTGGCCAATCCCCACAAAATTAACACCACGAAATCCCCTCAACCCCCTCGTTTCAAAGCCGCAACCCATGTCCTTCGAATCCCCCTGTATCTCTTCAAATTTTAGAAACCCTAGCGCTGCTACGATGTTCTCCGGTGGCGGCGCCACCTTTGTCCAACCACCACCAAATTAACACCCCATGCCCCCCTCACTCTCCTCATTCCAAATCCCCACCCAGTTTCCCTCGAATGTTTCCTAATCGCCTCGAATTTTAAATCAGAGATTGAACCACAAAATCCCCAAAGTTCTAATTTAAGGTTTCATGGAAGATTTTAGGCCCAAGTCGATGTTATTCATGTGTCTTTGATATAAACACACATGATTAATTTCGGATTGGGCCGAAAATCGAAGTTTCGAAGGCTATCTCCTTCTGTTTGCTATCCGAATCTGTTAGGTATTTTTCTTGTTTTATCTTTTGCTATCTTTTCTTTAATTTTCTTTCTTGTCTGCTTCTATGCTCCTTCTTCTTCTTTTGGATTCTTTTGTTTATTTGTTTCGGGGTCAAGGGGCCATGTGCAATTCATTCATCGGCGTAGTTATGTTGTTAGTTAAAATAGCTTCTTTCGTTTTGGGCTAAGATTTCTGTGATTTGTATTTGTTAAATAATTTTAGGTCAGTTTAAAGTGGTGAGCCCTTGTTAGATTTGAATTGGGCTCATAAAGATTGAATGAGCCCAGAAAGGAATTGAACCGGGTCTTTCAGACCCATTAGGTTGGGTCAATTGGACCCGGATTCTTCTGGGCTGATAGGCTATGGTAATTAAACAGGGTTCGGGGGTAATTCGGGTAGTCTAGATTAGGAAATCTTTGATAACAGAAATAGGAAGCTTCTAGTAGGGGTCTGTAATTGAATTTCAGACTTTAGCTTGGTTAACAAGTCAGTAAATGAGGGATCAAGTAGCAAAAAGAAAAATTAGAAAAGGACTAGAATCGAAACAAAAAATCTGATAGTTGCTCTAGTCCCTTGCCTATAAAGGCACCCCAAACTTGCTTTGCAAGGCAGACTGAACAGACCCAGGCGATAGAGAGAAAGGATTTCTGAAATTGCTAAAAACTTAATCAAATTCACTGTTGCATTGAGTGTTCCTTGGTGATGTTGTGAGGTTTTCAATTCCTGAAATGAATGTTGAATTAATTAGGAGCTGAAATAGTTTCATTTGGAGAGAATCAAGGGATAAGATCCAGTAAACGCAAAATTGCAGAAGTTCTGACTGCTTTATTAAGTTTCAGTGACCTTTTGATTCATCTTCAACTTCTGAAATTACATAATTCATCAGGGTGGGAAATGGTTGAGTTTGGTCATCAGAAGCTTGGTTTAAGTTTGGTTAGGTCATGGGTTATTTGATTGTATTACTTGGAATTGATTATACCTCATTCCTGGGATTGAGATCTGTTTTGGTTGGCTGCTGATCACTGATTCTGTTGTTGATTGCTGATACTACTTCGTTGATAGTTCATTTTCTGCTTTGTTTTTCAAATTCCAGGTACATTCCCTTGAATTCTGATGACTGTAGGTTTCATAATGAAGATGAAATGAGAATTGGAAGCATGGCATCAAATCTATGTTGTTCTTTTACATTTTCTTCATGATGTTTATATGCTTAGTCATCTAGTTCAATGTAATTTAGTTGTTTTCAGTTGGATTTAGCTAAGTTATTATGTTATAATTGAATCATGGACTGTGAGGCAAAGACTCGACCAAGCATGGATTAATAGATAAATTTGTATGTAGGGTATGTAGCTAAATGTCTGATAATTTGGTGTGACGACCCGGCCGGTCGTCCTAAGAATTTACGCCTCGATCCCCCATTAGCTGCTTCCCCTAAGTTCATTTCTGCTATTTTGGCTTGCCGGGACGTTCGGTGTTGAGTTTGGGAGAGCTTTGGGACACTTAGTCCCCAAATGAGAGCTTAAGTGTTGAAAAGTGGTCCATAGTCGGAATAGTATAAAGACGACCTCGGAATGGAAATCTGATGGTTCCGTTAGCTCCGTTAGGTGATTTCGGGGTTGGGAGCGTGTTCGGAATGTATTTTGGAAGTCCGTAGCTCATTTAGGCTTGAAATGCCGAAGTTTGAATTTTATAAGTTTCCGGTCCGATAGTGAGTTTCTGATCCGAGGGTCGGATTGGAATTTCGGAAGTTACAGTAGTTCCATCATGTCATTTGGGATGTGTGTGCAAAATTTCAGGTTATTCGGATGAGGTTCGGGCGAGTTTTTGATCGAAAGCATATTTTGTTGGAATTTGAAGTTCTTAGGCTTGAATCCTTGATTAATTCAGGTTTCTGGCATTGTTTTAGCTGTTTTTAAGATTTGTACAAGTTTGAATAAGGTATTAGGTGGTATTGGTGCTTTTGGTTGAGGTCCCAGGGGCCTCGGGATGATTTCGGGTGGTTAACGGATGAATTTTGAAGTTATTGCAGCAGCTGAATGTCCCTCTTCTGGTATTTTTGCATCTGCGGCTTGGGAAACGCAGATGCGGTGCCGCAGAAGCGGCTGTGTGGCCACAGAAGCGGCTTGTTTCCTTTTTCCTCAGTAACCGCAGAAGCGGTGCCATTTCCGCAAAAGCGGCTTAGGCATCGCAGAAGCGGAGCCGCAGAAGCGGCCCAGCTATCGCAGATGCGGCCCTGTGCCCTTTAGTGAAAACCACAGAAGCGGCTTGGTTTCCGCAGAAGCGGTCCCTTGTCCGTAGAAGCGGAAATCCCTGAGCAGAAATAGAAATTTCGAGGGTTTGAGTTCATAAGTTACAAAAATCAATTGAGAGCTCGGGAGAGGGCGATTTTGAGTGGGTTTTGAAGAGAAGATTATTGGGTATCGTTTCCTTAATCTCTTCTAGTTATATTTCATCATTTTGTAGTTAAATCCATCATTAAAAATTCGAATTTGGGACTAAAATTTGAGGAATTTGGTTAAAACTTCTTAGGCCAAACTTTTGGGTTTTGAGTGGTCATTTGACCTCCGATTTGGGAGATTTTTAAATGGTTAGACTCGTGAGAGTACGAGGGTTCTGAAAATGTAAAAATTATTCGATTCCGAGGCATTGGCCTGAAGGGCATTTTGGTCATTTCACCTAATTTTACGCCGTAGCTTTGAATTTAATAGCAAAACCAGGTGTTTGCGATGTTACTTACAATGTGTAATTAAATTGAATAGATTTGAGCCATTTGGAGTCGGATACTCGTGGCAAGAGCGTGGTTTCTAGTTGATATTGAGCCGGTTCGAGGTAAGTGGCTTGTCTAACCTTGTGTGGGGGACCTTTCCCCTTAGGACATGATCTTTGAATATTTGAATGCCTCGTACGTGAGGTGACGAGCGCGTACTTGAGCTAATTGCTGTAAACCCGTTTCTACTTGAAGTATTTAAATTGAGATTTCCTGTTTACTTGTTCATTTTAGACTGTAAGTTTATACCTGTGCTAGCTTAGAGACGCATGTTTAGCTGGCTTACTTGCTTATTTGTTTAGCTGTACTATTTGTACTCTGTGAAGCATGTTAGGCTAGAATTTACTACTTACTTGTCCTGATTTTAGCATTTATTCTGAGATTATGGGTTGTTGTTGTTGTGTGTTTAATTTGGGACTAC